>NW_019268548.1:2419088-2427240 GCF_002738365.1 Cucurbita moschata | reverse complement strand
AGAGCAATTAGTAGACGGGCCGTATTTGACCGAGAGCGAGTCTTACATACGAGTCCGAAAATTCTAGATAAGCATATCGAGAGAGAGTCAGTAACCTAGCTGGAGGTAGCTGAGATACCTCATTAACGAACAGATGACCCTAGTAAGAGAACTAGGAGTCAATGATGAATAAAACCTAAAAACACCTGGAAATATTAGTTATGAACTCTTGAGTGATAAGCTAGCTACTTACTGAGTAATCTAATTACTCATCAAAATTATTATAACTTTTCTTTCCAGATTTAGATGATGCAGGCCAACCGAGGGCGAGACCAGCGGACTAAAGACTACTGGGAATCCATGTCTGTGTCTGTTTTGTATATTTATGTTTTCGCTGTCAAGAATTTACTTCGGTTGGTTTAAGTTTAAATAGCATTGTTTTAAATGTTTTACTGAATGTTTTTTTTTAAACGTTTTGAGATTATGATTGGGTGTTAGAATAAACGTTTTGAGATTATGATTGGGTGTTAGAATATGTTGTCGTTGATGATGGTAACCCTTGTTAATCGCGTTGACGATGAGGGCGTTACAAAAATGTATTTTATTTAGAGTTAGGTTTGAATAATTCAAAAGAGTTGAATTTAAACTTAATATTTGTTTTTTTTTTTAATTATATGAAAAAAAATTATATCGGAATATATTTTTTTTGAATAATGAATCTTTTAATAAAAAATGATATATGGAAATAAATTTTTCAATATCAGAATATTCTCCGTTATGTCTTTTAATAATTATTATAATTCAACATAATATAATTAAAAAAGATACTTGAAAATATTTTTTTTTAATGTATATTAAATTTTCAAAGTCATGTCACTAATAATTAATTTATAATATTTTTAGTCATTTTTTAAACTTAATTTTGTTTTTAAAAAATGCAAACAAATAATTATCTTATTTATAAATTTAAATTTTTGTAGGAAAAAAATATAAATGACTAGAAATTTAGGAAAAATCAATTTTAACGTTTATTTCACATATTTTATAAAATTAATAAAAATGATTTAAAAAAAAGATTCTTACAAAATAAATTAATTTTAATATTTGATAAAATAAAATAAAATTTACTTTTCGTTTAAAAAAAAATTAATTTTCAAAATTTGGCAGGTTTTTTTATATTAAAAAAAAGTCGGTAATAAAGCAAAAAAGATATTAATTTTGAATTTCATAAATTTAATGACTGGAACAATAAAAAACAATAAACTTGTGAGCAATGGAAAATTCTTGCTTAAAGCTTAAGTAATTTAGATGTGAAATTAATATTACTTAACAATACAAATTATAATTTTATTCATAATTATGATAGCCTTTACTATTTCGATTTCAGAAAATCTCGCTATAGCGTAGATTCAACTGAAGATACATTCAAACCAACCATACACTGCAAATTCTCTCTCAAAAACAGAATGATTCCCAGAAAAAAAAAAAGGAAAAGGAAATTGAAGAATTTCTATGAACATTGTTCTTGATAAACAAAACGCTTCTGGATGTCATGAATCATCTTCCGATCATGGCGAGTTCGCTTGCATTTTCCAGTTCCGGAATCAGAGCAGAAGAAACAGAGGAAAAAAAAAAAACCGGTACAAAAATCTAATTATATTTCAAGAAAGACTTGTTCAATCATCAAGATCGAACTGAACTAAGGCAATATCCTGTTGGATCTGTACACAAACGCTAGACCTACACAAACTCACACGGAAAAATCGAGAAAAACGAAAATCAGCGAAGAGGATCGAGAGAACGAACGTCCAGAAATAGGAAACTTAATTCGATTTAAGAAACAGCCAATCCAGTTCCATGATTGTTCATCAAGCAAAACCTGGAAGGTTTGGGACGAAAATTCCTCCGCCGCTGAAGATCTTTACTGGAGGGATTGATGATCTGCTGAAGAAACGACCTCAACGCATTCGCCTTCGCCAACATCGTAAGCTTCAATTGAGCAGTGGTAATGGCAGCAATGGATGAGGACGATGACCTAGCGGAAACCTTGCGGCGGTTCCGATGAATACTGCAGCGGAAAGAGCCAGGATGGGTGGTGGGAGAACAGAGGCACTTGCGGGAACCGCCGATGCTCTGCAGTTTGGGATTGGAGGATCCAGATTTTGAGGCCATTGAATTCGAGAGTTCAAAAGATTTCGTGAACTGATTATCCTTTTTGTGAGGGAAACTTGTGGAACAAGATTGCTGTATTGAGTTTGAGGTTCCTTCTTTTTCTTTACCCTATTTTTATAAATGAGTCTGAACTGTAATTACCTTATTGCCCCTCGAATTTCTATGAAAAATTAACTGAAATTATGAAAATTATGGAATTAAGAGATGCTTAGTTTTGAGACATTGGTTTTTTTTTTTTATTCAATTACAAAACGTCTAACTAAAAATTCAAACTTCCTATCTTAAATTAAATGTAAACACAAATTTTAGATTAATTAATGTTTAATAAATCAAATTTAATGATAAATAGATATGTCAATTTAACACGTAGTCGTGGGACCCATTACGAACGAGTGTGGTTGCTAAACTAGGAAACTAGGACGGATCTCTTATCCCAATCTCACGTGCCTCAATTTTTATATATAAAATTGTTCAACGTTATATTATATTTCTGTTTATAAAAGATATTAAATTTGAAAATTTTATATTCTTTTAAAAAATTATAATTAAAAACGTTGAGGGGAAGCGGGAAAGGGGAAGTCCAAAAAAAAACAATATCTACTAGTGGTGAGCTTAGACGGTTACAAATGGTATCAAAGCTAGACATCGGGCGATGTGCCAATGAGGACAATGGGCCCTAAAGGGGGTGAATTTTGAGATCACATATTGATTGGACAGAAGAATGAGTGTCGACGAGGACGCTGGTCCCAAAGGGGTGTTAGACGAACACGAGTCTCCACAATGGTATGATATTGTCCACTCTGAGCATAAGCTCTCATACCTTTGCTTTGAGCTTTCCAAGGTCCTCTGTCCACTTTGAGATAATATTCTTTGATTATAAACGCATGATCATTTCCTAAATTAGCCGACGTGAGACTTTCATCATCCAATAAATGGAAGATCCCACATCAATTAGAGAGAATAACGAAACATTCTTGGGTATGGAAACATCAATATTTGCTAGCGGTGAGCTTGAATTGTTACATGACCATTATCAATTAAAAAAATCTTCGATAGAACGACCACAAGCAACCTTGCTAGCTGACATCCCTAATGGTAAGTTACAATGGCTAGTAATCTATAGAGTTGGATGAATAAATGCTACAATTTAATTAAGGATTAATCTAAGTTTAATAATGGTTAAGAGATAGTAATCCTCAATTAATAAATCAAAATTTCATTGAATACAAAATAAAAAATTCAAACATTCATCCATTACAACAGTTTTGTTTGTTATCTTTGGCGTTCATACGCCATATGGTTCTTTGTATACACACGATGCCGCCGCTCTCGTGCGTAGATAACCCAGAAAATCAACGACAGCATCACCGCAGCAGACACCGTAACCAACCCAACATAGATCCACTCCGTATATCGACGCAAATCAGGGCAATAGCCGTTGTGTATGTCCGTGAATGCCTGCCGCACGAAAGAGCAGTCTTCCAAGCTCACCAAGTACGGGCCATACTTGTACAACCCGAAGCTTACATTCACTGCGCTCGCCATTTGACCGTAGTAGGCCGGTGTCAGCCGACCGGGTGTTGTACAGATATCGGAAGCTGATGTTTCACAGACATAGCTCTTCCACACCTGCGTCAAATGAGCTGGTTTATGTTGAGAATTGTTGGGACTAAAATGATATATCTCCTAATCTTGTTACCTGAGTAGCGTTTTGCAGCTCTGCTTCGCTTGGGGCGCATGACCGGTCGGTGAGATTTAGATGAAATGGGTTGCAGAGTGTGGGGATTGATGGACCAGATTGGTTGAAATAGGCGGGCGGTCCAATACTTGGTGGGATGTTCTTATTGGCGATTCCAGTGATGAGCTCGTTAACCACTGAAACGAGTCCAAATACCACTGTCTTTGATTGTGTGAGTGTCTCCTGAGCTGTGGCGTTGTCTACACATGGTAGGATATCATCCAGTGCTGTATGAGCTGTTGGGTTTTGTACCCATTCTTCCATTGATACACATGTATCTGCTACAACACTAATTTTGAGAAACCACGTCAGCGTCGGTGTGAAATAGGAGGTGGAGATAGAGATGGAGAAGACTTACTTATGGAGAAGAAGAAAAACACCGCACAAAACGAACGTGCCCGCGACAAGAATCCAACCAATGATCACGAAGCTGCAGACATTAGGAAACCAAGTTTTTGTCATGCTGAGGATTGTTAGGGAATGATCACGAGGTTCATAATTACTAACATGGTATCAGAGCCATAGTTCGTAATTTCTAACATGGTATCAAAGTCATGCCCTTAAACTAGCAATGTCAATAGAATCTTAAAATATCGAACAAAGAAGTTGTGAGCCTCGAAGTAGTCAAAAGTGACTCAACTGTCGAACAAAGGGTGTACTTTGTTCGAAGACTCCAGAGAAGGAGTCGAGACTCGATTGAGGGGAGGTCGTTTGAGGGCTCCATAGGGCTCAGGAGAGGCTCTATGGTGTACTTTGTTCGAGTCGAGAATTCTTGGGAAGGAGGTTCGTGATTCCTAACCTCTCACAATATTCAAACGTATCGGTATAATCCGAGATATGAACTTACAAGTAAACAAGAGATTGCATCCCGAAGATGGAAAACACTGCAAGAAATGACAAGAACAAACACGAACCCATGAGATCTCAAATGGGTTTGATCCATTTGTAATGACAAACATATAAAACACTTACAGAATCCAAGAAACGCGAGAAGGAGCATAACAGCCGCCAGAATTATAAGAGCAAGCCTCCTGCAGTGCAAAACATTAAAGCTCAAACAAGCAAGAACACATAGCTAAAAGGGATTAAACTTACACATGATCAAGAACATATTGGATAGCCTTTGAATTAGATCCTGTCTTTTCAGACAGAATCGCAGCAGAAGAGTTGATCTTTTTCTCAATATCATCGATTTTGTTTTGGACATCACCAGGAAGAACTGCTGAAGCAACTCCGATCTTCTTAGCTGCATTAAGGTAATCCGAAACATTACGGAGATTAACGACAGTGTCATCAGCTTGGCTCACTACATAGTCCAGTGTTCTTGTCGTGATGCTGTGGAACCTCCCCTGTCCCGTGTACAAAACAACACACCCGACACTGAAAACCAAACATTAGGAGTTTCAAAAATTTAAACCGGGCGAGAAAGACAGAGAAATGGGGCGAGATTTTACATTGCTGCAATGGTGAAGAGGATGAGAAATATGAGAGACAGAGCATAAGCCAGTCGGGAATAGCCGTAAGGCTCCCTTGGAAAGCAGCAATAACAGAGGCAGATGAACATTAAACATAACCCAAAGACGATGAACCAAATTCCGGCGATGGTGAAGAAGGGAGCTGCTGTGTAAGCGACAGACTGCAGAACAAGACAATGATGAGAAGAACAGAGACATGAAACAGAGGTAGATTAGGCAGAAACTCACAGCCCAGTAATGCTTATTTGTGATATTCCAACCCCCTGTATAGCGCGCGAAATTGTTAAGTGGGTCTTTTCTATACGTTCTAGATTTGGCTAAAATCAGCGACGAATTTCCGACGGTGGCTTCAGCCAGATTCCTCCCCGTCGCCGGAGCAAACTCTCCCCGACCAACTGCTCCAACCCCACCAAAAACAAAAACAGAGGGAGTCAACACGGAGTCAAGAAGATCGAAAAGGGAGAAACAGAGTAAAACAGAGGAAAACAGAGTACCATGGAAGCGTGGAGAAAGGTCAGAACCGGCGGCGGAGGCAGGAGAACGGACGAGAAGAAAGAGAAAAGGCAAAGTGAATAGAGCTGATCTGAAAGCTTGCATAATAGGAGTATGGTCGATTTGGCTTCGCCGGATTACTGAAAGTCTCCGGCTTTGTTCTGATTCCGACAGCCCGGAGAGAGATCTATGGCGGATGTTTTGATGGTGAAATGAAGAACAGAGTATGCCATTCTTTATATTTTTTAAATTCTCCCTTATTCCCAAAATATCCTCGGTTCCCACCCATATTTATTTTTAAAATTTAAAATTTTAGTTACCATATAGTTAGAGATGCCTGTGGTTAAGTACGGGGACGAGTAAGTCTTCTGTATCCTAATCCCCACTACCTATTTCAATTTAATCGAGACGACGAAGGCGTCCCCACCACCTATTTAAATTTGATCGAGACAGTAAGCCTTCTCCGTCCTGATCCTCACAACCAATCTATTTTCACTTTTATCCTCATATCTTAAATGGGTGAAAATGGTAAAACGAAGGAGAAAATGGTAAAAAGGAAGAACGAAGTACAAAGGGATTACATGTTTTTTCCTTGGTCGCCTGAGTTCGTTGACAAACTCGATAAGGAAATTCCAGTTTCAACCCGTTCAGCTCCAGCTAGGATAACAGACACGTGTCATAATTTAATTAATTAAATAATATAAATCCGTAAGCAATCTGGAGGTAGGACCCACTTCCGAAATAAAACGGTTGTCCGTTCCGTTCAAACCCAACCCGCGTATAAACCGTGCGATTTGTTATGGGTGGTGACGTGTCATTTCTCGTGCACCGACTTTTATGCTTCTCTACTAAGTTTTCAATCGTTTTTGTTGTCATTTTTATTTGTTTTTAAATATATTCAGTTACGTTCAAGTTATAATTTCTTTCCAATTTTAGAATTAAAAATAAATAAATAAATGCATAAACAAAATAAATAATAGTTTTATGATATATTATTTATAATATAATATAAGTGTTTAGCATATAATATAAATATCACAACTTAGGTTATACTTTGCAGACGTAACGAGTTTAACAATATTAAATTTAGAATTAAATTATTTTATTGCCAAATTGGGACTCAATAATAACTTTTTGAAATCAATTAATTCCATTTATATTATATATCGATTTTTTTTAAAAAAAATACTATTATTATGGGAATATGTTAGGATGAAAAAAGGATGATGTGGCAGATACAGAGAGAGAGAAATAGCTCGAACTTGTATCTAATTGATATTACGAGTAGAGATGTTTATTTAATCTATAGGGACGGGACTTCAGGGGAACTTACCTCGAGCATGATGAAGAATCCTCGTTTAAATGGGAAAATGAGAAAATGAGTGAGGAGAGATTTTTTTCTATTAGCTAAATGGAGCTGAGGTCGAGATTATATTCTTCGTCTCCATTCCTGTTATTAATTTAAATTTTTAGAAATTATGTTGAATATTATTTTATATATATATATATATATATATATTTTTGTTATAAAATATTAGTAAAAATTATTCTTACCCTTAAATTCCTCAAGAGGGATTCCTGTCCTGATCTGAAAATAAATGAAAATTTTTATAGAGAGATGTAAAATAAAATAGGAGATAGAGATGGAGACGAGGATGTCTTATTCCTACTAGTTTCGCTCCATAGAAATTTCGAATTAGGAGCATCGGAATTATCTATTTCAAGTATTAAAATTTAAGCATAGCTCGAATTTATTCTAAAAACTATCGTATATCGACGGTTTTTCTACTATTAAAATTTAAATATGAAAATTTACAAATTAAAACCTCTCATTTTAAAGATATTACGATAACTTAAAAGCTACTTTCAAACTGTCTTGTCTTGGTCTCGGTCAATATTGTAAATTTAGTGATTTTTTTTTTTTCCTATTGTAAGATAGGATTGTTTGAAATTTAATTTTCTTCCTTCCCATACAAGAGATTTTCAACCATACAATAAAATAATAATAAAAGAAATTTCAATAAAAGTCTTGGTCAACCCTCCTTCCAAAATATCTCAAAGAAAAAAATAAGTCAAATTTAAAAATAATTAATTAAAATTTTTATTTGGGTATCTAAATAATAGTAATTAATAACACGTTGACATAAATGGCTATTATTAATGTTGTAAATTTATTTTCCATTCACCTAAAAGTCAAAAAGCTCGTCCATTTTTTTAAAAATTAATATATATATATATATATATATATATATATATATATATATATATATATTTTTTTTTTTTTTTTTTTTTTTTT
>NW_019268548.1:2376425-2417612 GCF_002738365.1 Cucurbita moschata | reverse complement strand
TTTTTTTTTTTTTTTTTTTTTTGATAAATATTTTTATAGTTTAAAGAGAATATTTAGCCCATGGTTTTGTTTTAAAAGTTATTTTTAAAATTTTAATCTATTTGAAACATAAATACATTAAAATAAAAAATTTTAAATAATAAGTGAGAGATGTGAAAATTCAAACATTTAATTTCAATCAACGTATTAATCGATCAATTTCGAATAACGTGTTAATTTAACCACTCTATTTTGAAAAAGTCATGCAAAATGTTGTTATTCTCAGACATACCAATTTGAACATAGTTCAATTAATTAAAATAAATATTATCGACTAATATGTCTGATCAGGACGTGAATTTAACATTTTTTTCATTAAAAGTCAAAGGAAAGTATTTTTCAACTTAACATTTATGGACTTAAACCTAATTTAAAACCACAACTTGAATATCTCTTCATAAGTTCAAAGTCTTAAAATTATTTAAATAAAATATTACAAAAATAAAAAATACTATATTTTAAAAATAAATATAACTAAAATTACATATTGGGCCGGACGGGCCCAATTTACTAGCAGCTATTTCAACATACTGGCCCAGAGAAATGAGGGCCCATTTTAATATTAATTTCTAATATGTTAATTAATTTTTAAAAGTTTTAATAAGGATGTATTAAATATAAAATTGATAATTTAATTAATAAATTTAATAAAAGAAAGGAATTGAAATTTGAAGCTAAATTGGATAAGTAGAACAAGATGGAGGAAGATCAGGGAGAAGATAAACCAGGCGGACGCCTCCGCCTCCCACCGTTGGTATTTTTGCACGCCTTATCGTCGTCTCCATGTCCACTCCCGCCATTAAACCTTTGCTTCCACTTTCTCCTTCCTTTAATCATCCATCTCGCTCGCCTATTTCATGGAGTTTCTGTAGACCTATCTCAGATTCTTCGCCTTTTTGCTCTATTTTCACCTCTTCTCGGCAGCGACGACAAGTATCAGCCTCGGTTGCCTTTAATCCATCCGGAAAATTTGATCTCTCTTTGCAAGATGATGAAGATGGTAAATCCTCGAATTGATTCTGATTCAATTTCTGATTTGTTCTGTACCTATTTCGGTTTGTGCATTCCAGAGATAGATAGGGGGATTTTTTTTTTTCAATCCATGAGCGTTGAATGAATTGCATGGGTCAATTATTTGGTTAGGTTTATAATTAGTCATTGGAATATTGCTCTGTTCTTTGGTTCTTCGCTTCCATTTTCTTGATGATGATACTCAAATCCATTGCTGCTCTTGGAGAAAAGGAAAATATGAACTATTAGGCAGATTTAATGGTATGGAAACTAAAGAAAAGGAAGAACAATTGTAGTGGTGATATGTTGGGGAGTTCTTCAAATTTTGATGAGTTTGAACTGATTGTTAAAAACAGATTCTTCTAAAGTTTCACCTCCAATGCCACCTACTGAAGGTCGGTTCGACGTGGTGATAGATAACGATGTAATTCGTCATCTAGACTTATCCTCATTTCAGAAAACAACTGGAATAATCTCACCTTTAGCTAGTAAGTTTTGGGTTGTAAATTTGTTTTGAAATGAGTTCTGTGATCCCTGATGAGTTCTCTTTCCTAGTATTGTTACAGCTGAGCCAAAACAATTTCTTGAGCGTACAATTGGTTTTACAATCAATTATACCCGAGAAGATCCTCACGATCGACGTGAATTATCCGAATACCCCGACATAAGACTGTGGTTTGTGAGGCTTGATTCAGAGTATCCATGGCTACCAGTTTTACTGGACTGGAGAGCGGGAGAGCTCGCTCGCTATGCAGCCATGCTCGTCCCTCACCAGGTGATGTTAGTGATGGCATGCTAAGAAAATGTTCTTATTAACATGGACTCATTTGGGATCTTTGTGGTTGCAGATTAGTATGAGAATGGGAATTGTGTTCAATCCTGAGGCTTTGGAGTTGTTTGTGATGAAGAAAGTCTTTATTGTGTATTCATGGTTGAAGCAACATGACATTCCAAAGCCAAGATTGAAAACAGCTAATATGGCTAGGATGCTTGGGTTTGGGATTGGAGATGAACTTTTTGACTTGATAGATCAACATCCAGTTGCCCCACCATGAAAGACGAGACTGAGCTCGAAACTCTGCTTCGATCGATCCTTTGAATCGAATCGAGAGCTGGTATTGTTCTCTCTTATGGAACTCCCACAATTGTATTCATATTCGCTTCTCGAAAATAGAGTTGGTAACCTTGTAATTGCCTGTTCTTAACTTTGCATAGCTTATTGTTGATGAATGAATAACTGAGTGATGGAGCCACCAATGTATTCGACTTCGAGAATATGATTGATAAGAAATGCTTTTCGATAAATTTGTTGTATTCTACACTCAATTACTGTGTATGGTACATGAATCTTTCTAATGAATAGGAAAGAATAGGATACAAAGATGTACAAATACCTTTCAAAACTCCTTTCTAGCAGAAATCTACTGTTCTAAACCGTTGACGTCTGCGTATTAGAAAACCATCGTCCTTCGTTTAACTTTTCTTTGATCTCAGTTTTTACTAAGCGAACCAAGAAGAGAGCCGCGAAGAAGATGGAAAGAATCAACATGAAGAAGACACTGTTCCATCCTCTTCTGGAAACATATCCTGCCATTAGAGGGCCAAGAGCTGCCCCAACAGATCCCGTGCCATCTATGATCGCGGTCACGGTTGCTAAAGCGCGGGAATTTCCTCCAATCAAACTCTGAGTACCGAGATCAGCAGCAACCGCTGTTGTAATGAGTGAGTATGGACCATTGACAAGTAATCCCGAAAGAAACATCAAGCAGGTGTTGGTGGCTGTCGAAATGCTCCCGAAAGCACGGTAGAGAACTAGAGCAGGAATCGAGAGCAGCAGGAACGTTACTGATGTAACTGCACGGGCATCGATCAAATCAGATATTAATCCTGCTAATATTCCACCACAGACTCCTCCAATGTCGAAAATGGTTGAGAGGATGCCGGCCGTTTTATCAGATAAAATCACACCAGCAACAGCTATCACAACAAAGAAAAACTGTTGTCAGCAATTCAGACTTCAAAACTACATTTAGAACATGATTTCTACAGAATTTTGAACCTATTTGTCAGTTGTCCGCATTCAGTGTATCACTGAATTGGATTGAATGCCGTTACGATATTGTCTTCTTTGAACTTTCCCTCAAACTTTTCTTCAAGGTTTTTAAAACACATCTGCTAGAGAGAGGTTTCCACACCCTTATAAAGAATGTTTTGTTCTCCTCTCCAACCGATAAAGGTATGAAAACCTCGCCCTAATGTTTTAAAACCTTGAGGGAAAGTTCGGAAAGTCCAAAAAGAATAATATCAGCTAGTGGTGGGTTTGGACCGTTACAAATGGTATTAAAGCAAGACAGTGGACAATGTGTCAACGAGAAGGCTGAGCCCCAAAGGGGGTAGACACGAAGTGGTGTGCCAATAAAGATGCTGCGCCCCGAACGTGGTGGATTAGGGGGTCTCACATTGATTGGAGAAGAGGACGAGTGCTAGCGAGGACACTAAACCCCGAAGGGGAGTGGATTGTGAGATCCCACATCAGTTGAGAAGGAGAACGAAACATTTTTACAAGGGTGTGGAAACCTCTCCCTAGCAGATAGGTTTTAAAACCTGGGGGAAGCCCAAAAGTAGGGAAAGCTCAAATAGGACAATATCGTTACAAATCCATTCTAAAAAGATTCAAAGGATATTAACATTCCTTAGCGATAAGAAACAGGTACCTACCTGTGTGCCTAATGTAAAATGGCAACCAGTAGAGAAAAGTATAAGCGACAAGCTTCGAAAAGAAGAGACAAAAGGCAAATGGTGCAACACCCGGCAATCTCCACGCCTCTAAGAAACCAATAGCAGCCATAGAATCCAAATGCTCATCTTCAAGCAGCACAGCCACCTCTGACTCTGTGTTCTCCAGCTTTTCAACTGGACTGACCTCTGCGTTCAATTCAATCTCATTAACAGAGGTTCCAAATCCAATGTCTTCTGGACTCACAACCAGAAACAAGAACACCAAAATGCCAACGAAAATCACAAGAGCTCCAGGCACCACAAACGACCAACCCCAACCAAGTTCCAACATCCCAGAAGCTATAATCGACCCAATGATGTTTCCAACAGAAGTATGTGAATTCCAGATACCCATAATTAGCCCCCTCTTAGCTTTCCCAAACCAATTGCCTACAACTGCCACCACACATGGCCATCCAATTGACTGAAGCAGACCACAAACAATCTGAACACTAACGAAAAACCACAAGAAATGAAGATTCAACCAATATCCCAGCCCGAACAGTATCGTACAAACACCACTACCCATCATCCCAAAAACAAGAAACAATCGCAAGTCAATACGGTCACCAACATGCCCTGCAAAATACATTCCAATAGAATATGCAGAAAGAAACGCAAGATCAAGCTTCCCGAGCAACTGCGTGCCATCAGAGCCATTAAAAGGAGCCCAACCAGTTCCATTTGAGGCCAAATCAGATTCAAATGAAGTCGAATTCAGCAAAACGCTCGAAGAGTTTACCGGAATTGTTGGTCCAAGCACACTCTTAACAATGCTCGGAGGTTTTCTCGAGGCATGGAAGGACGCATACGCTAAGAACGTGATGATCAGAACTAAGATTCTGTGAAAACCTAAACTCTTGTGCGGAGGTTTAAGATTTGGGATCAAATCAATCGCTGGAGCAACGGAGCGATTGGATTGCATCGTAACCATTCCGTGAAGATAATCACAGTAACATAAAAGAAGAACTAAACGAAAACCCTAAGCAACTGAAAACCGAAGATCAATCAAGATCGTTGTACGATTGCTGCAAAACGTAAGCAATCTGTACAAAAGAGAAGAAAAAGAAAATGCCAAGAAACTCAACAAATAATTGAACCTTCCCTCTCTCCCAGCTGCGAAGAACACAAAGAAGTACAGAGATTACAGTGTCTGATTCAGAAAATTGGCTGGATTCAAGATCCAAGAAGAAAAGAATAGAACCCTAAATCAGACACTGAACGTTCCGGGAAAGAGGAACGAATGAACTAAGACATTACGGGTTGTAAGTCTTTGACCGGAACGATTGCTTCGGATTTAAAACATATTTATTTATTTATTTTGGTAGCTTTATTATTTTTCTCAAAACACACATTTTAATTTTTATGTCGAATTTCAAATACAAAATAAAAAATTTATAAAATTTGTAAATAAAAAATAAAATAATCTTAATTTCTTCACGGCCGCAGCCATAGCAAAGAAGGTTTCCTCCAAAAGCTCGATGTCGAGAGCTATGGCGACATGACACCTCTGAACTCCATTTTTAATGGGAAGAAACCTTCGAAGCCAGCCTTTTAGAAGTACAAAAAGGTATGGATAATATTATAATAAAGTTTCAAAAAACGAAAGGAATTATTGCTATACCACGAACTCCCCATTCCGATCAATCGAATTATTGGTTTTCGATTGAATTTGGAATCAGAGAGGTCTGAATTCAATTTCGTGTTCTTCAAATTTCTGTCGTCTTCATCCATACGGATCATCGCTTCTTCTCCAAATCCCTAATGGGTTCGAGTTGTAGTCGTTTGGGGTCGCGCCCTTCTCGCTCCCGAGATTACCGCACCAACCGCTCCAAATTCTGCTCCCTCTTCTGCGGTGCTTCCTCTTCTCGCGCGATTCATCAGGTTGTTTTTCTTCCTCTAATCTTATTGTTTTTATTATCATCATCGAATCTTTTGTTCTCTCTTGTTTACTCTTTCTCCCATTTCTTCCGATTCTTCGTGAACTTGAATCTATTTCGTCCTTGGAAATCTTGTTTGGATAATCTGAGATTGACTATCTTCATTTCAAAGGTTGACCTCTTGATTGAAGTCTTGTGTCCGTTTGGTGTGCTTTTTAGTTGCTTGAAGCTCTGGTGTTGCATTTTGGGGGATTTTGGATGAGTTTTGATCTACCAAGTGAAGAAGATCGGTGTATCTCTCATAAATTAGGTCCGATTCTGTAGCTTTTGTGATATGTTTGTGTCTGTTTGCTGTTTGTTTTGCCTGTGAGTGGGATGATGATTTGGCTATGCTTATATTGTTCATCTTCGTGGCAATATCTTAGTAGAAATCTTTTGTTCTCTCAATTATTATTAGTTTATAATCATCTAAGTTGTCTTGATCTCGTCTTTTGCTCTCGTTTTGCAAGTTTTAACAAGTTTAGATGACGGATTAAGTCTTTAGCTGACACATATTTTAAATAGATGGAAGATTCTACAGCTCAATTTCTTGTCCATCCGACAGAACATCAACATTGTAATCACATCATTGATGAAGTTCAGCTCCCCACAAATGGATCTATAAGAACGGGACTTCCTAGCGCAAGCGCTCATTCCGAGGCCTCGCACGAGAACAGCATTGTAGTCAGTGAGGAGCAATGTGCTGTAGATGATCCTAATATTGATATCAATGATCATGGGAAGTGTTTGTCTCAAAACAAGGAATTAGTTCCCCTTCAACAGATTAGTGCTGATTACAGTCGTGATGAATCTCGTAGACATAGAGATCGATCTTCGGAACCAGTATCTGTAAATATTCTGGCTAACGAGGATGCAGTAAATGGTATTGATAGTTCAGTGGACAAGGGTGTATCTCCAGTCTGCACCAAGGTCATGTTTGCGGCAAGCAGCTCGAATACTCAAGAGGTTGGAGATTTATGTTTGAACGAGCTGACAGGTTACGTTCAAGAGGATGAGGGAACAGCCAACCAGAACCCGGAGTCTGAATCTTCTCCTGATTCGGATCTTCCGTTAACTTTTCAATCCCTTGAAGACGAATCTTCACGAGAGGTACCCTCGAGTTTAGACACTTTTGTGTCTGATGATAGGGAGCCAGGAGATGTGGGTATGCCTCATGTCGATATGGTCGGTATTTCTTCCAACGTTTTATCTACAAGTAGCATTGATGCAAATTCGCTTATGATCAGAAGGAATAGCAGAAGACTGTTTTGGGATGCCTTTTCGAGACGTAGTTTTAGAAGACATAGTGAATCTCCGTTTCTTTTCCCTCCTAATAACATAAGTACTACAGGAGATTCAGACCGGTGGCTCCTCGATATAAGTGGTAATTTTATCGATGATGAAGTGCGTGGCGATTCAAGACATTTTCCCAGAAGAATTCACATCTTGAATGAACAACAAAGAGACTCAAGATCCCAGGTTACATTCTTAATGTTCTATATTTTCCTTTCAAGTAGTAATTGAACCTTGTTCTGTTTATTCATGATTGCTTCTCAAATAGGTGCAGATATGGGAAAGACTCCGTAGTAGTCTCAGCGAAAACAGTCGGCAGAACTTATCTTGCCCATCAGGCATTCACTCTAATGGTGCTTGCTCGTGTGACTCGTTCTCAAGGATAGAACACTCGAGTACCCGTGCAAGCATATCACGGATAATCATGCTTGCTGAAGCATTATTTGAGGTAGTCTTCCCCTGTTCAATTCTTTAAATTTTAAGATGATATTGTGTTAAGTAAACCATACATTACTGTTTAAAGTTCACTTTAATTGGAACTCTATGTATGAGATCCCACATCGGTTGGAGAGGGGAACAAAACATTCCTTATAAGGGTGTGGAAACCTCTCCCTAGTAGACGCGTTTTAAAACGGTAAGGCTGACGGTGATATGTAATGAGCCAAAGCGGACAATATCTGCTAGCGGTGGTCTTGGGCTGTTATAAATGGAATCAGCGCTAGACAACGGACGGTGTGCCGGCCAGGATGCTAGGACCCCAAGGGGGATGGATTGTGAGATCCGACGTCGGTTGGAGAGGGGAACAAAGCATTCCGTATAAGGGTGTGGAAACCTCTCCCTAGTAGACACATTTTAAAACCGTTAGGCTGACGGTGATACGTAACGGGCCAAAGCGGACAATATCTTCTAGCGGTGGGCTTGGGTTGTTACACTATGCCACTGGATATTTCTGATAAACGTTTTTGCACTTGGAGCATCGCCCACTTTTTGGAGTTCTATTGCTGTATTTGAACAGTTATCTCACATCTTCTTCTCTGTGTATTTGAAGGTGTTGGATGAAATTCATGGTCAGCCTGTTTCTCTTGCCCTCTCCATGGTTTCACTCCCTGCGCCCGAATCAGTTGTCGACTCTTTTCCTCTGAAGAACCACGAAAAGACGACTAATGGAGGGGACGAAATTGAGCAGTAGGCTTCCTCTTTCCATTAACTAAATACATTTGCCTGGCTGGCTGAGTCCATGGTTTTACTTGCTTATCACTTGTTTAGTTTCTAATTTGGGATTGTGTTACAAAAATTGGTTAGATGCTACATTTGCCTGGCTGAATACGAAGAGGGCGATAAAATAAGAGTCCTTCCCTGCCGACACGAGTACCATATGTTGTGTGTCGATAAATGGTTGAAGGAGATTCACGGGTATGTCACACATATACTCGACGACAATCACTGCTCTCTCCTTATATCATTTTATTCATCAACTCATCTCCTAATTTCGCTGTGTTTAACAGAGTCTGCCCGCTTTGTAGAGGGGATGTTCGTGCAGGCTCGAATGATGAATGTTCGGTTTCAAACCCCGAAATTCCAACAATTTGATGGTATTGTATAGCAAAAACAGAACACTCATTCATTATCATGTTTCCTTTCCTGTTAATACTTGGGGATTAATTGGATCCCCATGTTTTGATTTTGTAAGGCATTCATATTGTATAGCAGTTTCAGAAGAATTTGAATGAATATATATATCTAGAACAAGCAGTTTGGTTTGAATGATTCAAACACTTGTACAATAGGGCAGGAATGACACCAAACGAAGGAACTGTGTCGATAACAGATAACCGAGACAGGGAGACAGCAATGTCAGCTGTCTCTGCTTAGAACAACAACTACTTGAGCATTGAAAGACCAGTGCTTGGTCTCCAAAATGGATTCTCATAGGCAGGATCGGATCTCATCGGATCGTTTACGTTGTTGAAGAGATTTGGATGGCAGTTCTCGTCGTCTTCAAACGTCGTCCATCTCATCGAATTGCTGCTATTACGTCGTTTCTCGCTCGCTGCATTTCTCATATTCTCCATCTCTCCCACATGGTCCTTGAACTCTTTCTTCACAACATCAATTACTACATCCCCATAACGATCGCACCATGATCTAATGAGGGAAAAAAAAAAAAAAAAAACAACAGTTCATCAAAATACTGTCTTTGATCACACCATGATCGCACCATGAACTTATAAAATGAAGATTGGATCTTACTTTGGGAAGAAGTTCTTGAGGTCGGCTTTGTCGATCGGAAGCCTGGTGGAAATGGCCTCAATTTGATCATCCCTGAATTTGAAACGATTTAAAAGAAGAACAAAAACAGAGGAAAGTGACAGCAACAATGATCTTTGAAGATCTTACGAGAATTTAAGGTTTGGATTTGTGTCGTTCAGCTCTGTTTGAATTCGTGAAAGCTCTTTCTTTATGTTCTCGCTTAAAACCTTCAAACAAAATTAGAACACGATGAACAGAATCAAAAACTTGAAATTTACAGACAGGCCAACGCCGTTGAAGCAGTTCATTACCTTGTCGATGAAGAAATCCGATGGAGACCCATTTGAATTCAACTTCATCTTCATCATTTTAGTGTTGGGCCCTTCCCCAATTGGACTCGTTGCGAGCTGAGCTAAATTTGAAGAACCCCAAAATGCTTCACTGTCGGATCTTTCATGGAGTGGCAATGGAGCTGTCTCATCCTCTGTTTGGTCTCGTTTCCATTTCTTCAGCCCATTGAAACCCCATTGTTTTTTTCCAGATTTGTTCATCCGTTCTTCATAATCTGGACCATAATTTCCACCGCCGCCATTGCCGCCCTGAAACAGAGCTTTAAAGGGTCGTCGTTTTGCCTTTTCTCCACTCATCTCCTTGTTTGATGAACTTTCCGACATCAGAATCGAATGGGTATCACTGATATTACACAGATTTTCAGATTCAAAAATACTTTTCTCTTTTCTGTTCCTCTCTGTTTTTTGTGATGACGCGAAACTAAAAACCGACGCAGCTCCTCTGATCTGTTTCATACCCAACATAACCTTTGATCTGTTCTTCGAATTTGAGTTCGATTTTAGTGAAGAGTTTTCATCTCTCAAGTCAATAATCGACCATTCTTCTTCTAAAATCTCCTTCGAATTCTCTTTTGGGTCAGCTACAATCACATCCCTGGCCTCAATTTCAGCCCCTTGAACTGCTAATCTCTGAAGCAGAGGCCTCTTCGAAGAGTGATACTCATCTGTTGTTATGCATTTCGCATAAAGAAGCTCCTGATAAAAACAAGCACACAATAAAGTTAATTGGTTTCTAAAACAGAGCACACACATAAAAACAGAGCATTATGAACTACGAACCTGCAAGAACAACAGCTTATCTCTCAATATAACTTGGTGTTCTTGTTCTGGCGGTGAAGCGATCAGAGTATCGAGCAAATGGGTTCTGAAATCAGAAACTTCATTTTCAGCTAGAATACCTTCATTGTGAAGACCCATTAATTTGAGCATCTGGTGGAAGGAATCTTGCTGCCATTTGAGGTTATCAGACTGGAGCTTCGCCAGCTTCTGGTCCGCCGCCGGCAAGCATCGTTTCTTGAAGCTGAAGGGAAGAATGGACTTGCAGAGAGAGGTGATTGAATCATGAAGAGAAGAATAGTAAGTGGGTGTGTAAGAATACACCATTTTCTTAGAACAGTGAGGAGAAGAAGAAGAAGATGAAGTGATCTTTGTGTGTTGTTGGTGGGTGTTTTTGTAAAGAGATTTTCGAGGGTCCTTGTCGAGTGTCAATTGCAGTATAGTTGTAGCTGTTTCAGGTTATTTTGAATTGAGGGATTTGGAAACGGTCACAAGAAAGTAGCCGTTGGGACTTTGGAGGCTATAACAGTAAATTCACCCGTTTGTTTTTGGCCCATAATTTGACTTTCTTCTCCTTTTGATTCTATTTTCTTTTTTTAAAAAATAAATATATCATACCATACCATTCTTCTTACATGATCGAACGAAAAATTTGACAATTCTAACCTCATAGATCGTCTTATTGACCAATCCAGCTTGGTATGATGTATTCGATTAGAAAAAAAATAATAATAATAAATTCAATTACAATTCTAGTTCAAAACATCTCCAAAGGTAACCTTTTAAATATCTATATATATATATATATATATATACACATCTCCAACGGGAAAGGAAATAGTGATGATCTCGAAGGAAAAGCTGAGATGACAGTGAATAAAGGAAGAAGTGGAATAAAAGAAATATGCAGCTGAATTAAGAAATCTATTTATCCCAAGTGGGCCTTTGTGCCAACGATGAAACACAATACAAAACATAATTGGTGTTAAGCTAAGCATAATACATGGATAAAGATGTCCAGAGCAATGATAGTTGTTCTTTTCGTGTAGCCACGGTGCACTTTCGGCCTCTCTTCGACGATTCGTACGAGAATCAAAGTGAAAACCAGAGAACTGCACCAATATGTTACCTCTTCTGATCTGCAGCAAATATGAGCTCCATCTATGCGACATGGTCCATTAGTATCAAGTTGAAAGCCATGTGATTCATTTCAAACCAATTCGTTTTTCAAGACAGCTCATTGCATGATTCCAGAAAAGAATGGGGATATAGATATTGAGACCAACCAAGTTGTAAGAAATCTCCAATGGCTCATATGATGAATGCATTTCCATGTCGGGCTTGCACGAACATGCGTGTTATATCAGCTAGTTTATCTTCGAGAAGAGTTTAACAGAAGCTTAGACTATAATCAACACGGACCCCAGAAAAGATAATTGTTCTTATGATGGAAATCAATATTACCAATCCAGGAAGATGAATCGAAATAACTGTATATATAAACTACCAAGACTAAAGAGAGTACTCACAAATTGATTGGTTCGTGATCATCATGTTCGATGTGGTCAACTTGCCATTGAACAAACCACCATCGTGCAGTTTTCCGTTGCGACGCCAGCCTACATGAAATATTATTGATCCATTTGGCGACATCTATCATATCAATCAATTTCAAGGAGTATTTGTATACGACCCTCTACGTACCCAAATGTCAAGGCACATTGTACCGGGTTCACTGCACACAATACCGAAATAGGAACCCCGGGTCGTCTGGCCTTTGTTGTGCACCTTACCTCTTCCTAACATTTAGTACTAAAAAAGTTATGAAAGAATGCTTTTATAAGCTTATAAAACAGCATAAAAGGCTAACTAACATCAGCTGCATCTTAGACAGACGAAGTGCAGCTTGACACAACACTTCAGCTCCTTGGTTCCTTTTTTAGGGTACCCTGGGAACAACTCAGTCATCTCCTGAACTGAAGTATGCTGTATAGAGCAGCTTGGAAGTAAATTGTATGAACGAAAAATTCCTGGAAGAAATTTTCAGATTATTATTCTGTAGCTTTTTGTTTTTCTAATATGAAACTGAACTTTCATTGAGAAAAAATAAAAGAATACAAGGCCAGCGAACATACAAATAATTACAATGGATAGTGGATAAAAAAGACTGCTATTTGGTGGGGGGTAAAAAACTACAAGCTTTTCTAATGGATAACACCGCTTTTCAACAACGATATCCCCACATGTTCCACATGACAAAGTAAGTCGCATCAAAATTTGGTTAACATTGATCGGAAACAAACTGCCTCAGTTTGTAATACTGCGAGAGTGATTTCCTAATAAGCAACCCACAAGTCTACAACAGAATGATACATCTTCTGAGGGGTTCCAAAAGATTTTCATCTAAAGAACTCAAATTGATTTTGGGGTCAGTAGGCAGATCAGTGGGTTTACAAGCAAAAACCTTGCATCATTCAGGAGTTTCAAAGTGATGCTTAAAGAAGACACCTGATCTCCTTGCAATCTCAAGTTCCAATCTAAGCCCTCCTATTAAAATAACCCGAAGCAAGCTTTATCCCATGAAAACAAGCTAATGCTTGCAAACAAACATGAGGAAATAATACTTGACATAATATTCAACTCCTTAGGCGTTAAATTCAGCCTTAAGTCAACCCCCCAATGTGAAAACTTCGCAGCTTTATGATGATATTGATGATTAAAACAAGCAATATGATAAGCCAAAAAGAGATATGAGTTGGAGTTCTGTGATAAGTTGAAAGTAGCTTTCTCAGATTCTCCATTCCCAGAACATCAAAAGTTCTGGGTATTTACAGTTGCCCTTTTTTAAAAGAAAATCTGAGGTTCAGAATCAAGACATCAGGATCGTTAGAACTATTAGGTTGTAAACATAAATGATTAATGGAAACAAAAAAAAAACATTTGGAACTTACAGCTCTGGATAGCATCTGCACCATATCTACAGCAGAGGAGACTGCCACTCACAGAAACTGCAAGGCAAAGCAATAAGTTCAACGTTTGAGAGATTTAACTTTTAACCGATCCTCAATTGTGGTTACTGGTACCATAAATGCATAAAATAATGGACAGAATCCCCATTACCAACATCATTCACAAGTTCAGGAATACTTCAAATTAGTCCTTACAAATATATTACTTCAAGTAAGTTGTTGTTATTGCCAAGTTATATTTCAGTTTAAGATTATAAGAAAGTAATTTGAAAGAATGAGTCTTGAAGCGAAGGAAAATAACAAAGTAAAAACCTTGATATTGTAGGTTTTAATTTCTAAGCCCATTATTGCAACAACTCCAAACAATTGAATGCTTCATCTTTGGGTCAAAGTAGAGGGCTTTCATATAGCTCAAGTAGATTTCAGTTGTGGAGAATCCAGGGCCTGCAAAGTATAAAGAACTTGTATAACTCCAAAGGAGGAGAGGAGATAAGGAAGGAAGCAAGCCAATGAAAATAAAATAAAGTGGACGGCATTATGTACAAGGATGAAGCATTATACTTCATTGGAAAAGGTCGAGACTAATGTTACTCACTGTTATTCAGTAAAGTGTTTGTGTTCATAGTCGCATTTTCTTGGTTTTTAGAGAATTGTGATGCAACAGAGATGAAAACTGTTCACTGGGGAGAATTCCCTTAGAGAGCATATCAGACATTAGAGTTGCGGCTTTCTTTGTATCTCCACTTCTACAACAGCCGGACAGTAGGGCAGTATAAGTCACTATATCAGGCTCAATTCCTTGATCGACCATTTCCTCAAAGAGGACAACAGCATCGTTAAGGTTGTTCATTTTACAATACCCATCAATCAGTACAGTGTAGCAGATAATGTCTGGAGTAATCTTCATGTCTTTCATTTCATCAAAAATTGTGGAAGCAAAAGCTATTTCTTGCTTTTCTCCCCTTAAATCTACTGAGGAGCAAAACTCTTGTAGTCGGGTTTTAAATAGACCATCTAGCAGAACTGTATAGATAACAATATCAGGTTTCCTCCCTCGATTCTTCATATCACACAGAAGCAAATAAGCTTCTCTCAAGAAATTAATCTTGCAATAACCCTTTATCATCATTGTGTAAGTGATGAGATCAGGAGTTAACCCAGCACAGACTAAGCAATCAAATAAACTTTGAGCTCTCTTCATATTTCCCACCCGACAGAGGGAAGATATGACATTATTGTACACAATTTCATTAGCCTCCACATCCATAATTGGAAGTTTTTTTATCACCTTAATAGCTCTACCGCTAGAATCTTCCATGCAAAGGCTACTAACTAGCCTAGAGAGAGTACTTTTTTTAATAGAAACTCCTTTCTTGGACAAATTAACAAAAAGATCATATGCATCATTCGTATGGTTGGCTGCACAATACCCATTAATCATGGCAGAATAGTTATCTACCGTCTTTACTTCTAAACTATTGAAAAACTCTGTCGCTTCTTTCACTTTGCCTCCTACGCATAAATTTTCAATTACCAGATTGAGTATCTTAGGGTCTTCTCTCAAACCATGTTCCTCCATGTAGTCTAGAAGTCCTTGCACCTTGGATACAAGACCATTTCTAGACAATCCAGCAGCAAGCACATCATAAGTGATGGTGTCAGGCTCAATACCATTTTTCTTCAAATTTTCAAACATTACCATTGCTTCATGAATTTTTCCTTGGACCAAAAAGCCTTTAATCATTGTTGTATAATGCACGACATCCATCTGGATCTGTCTACTTGTCATATCTTCTAACAACTCCATAGCTTCTTCCAGTTTTCCTTGTTCACATAAGGCATGAAGAACAATATTGTATGCAACCTTGTCAAAATACACACCCTTACCCTGAAATACTTTAAATTGGTTCACTACTTCTGAACACATTTGCATCCTAAGCAAGCATTGTAGGATAGAGCTGACGATCACACAATTTGTTTTTATACCTTTTGACAACATGAGACTGTGAAGAGACAAGGCCTTTTGCAACTTCAACTTCTTGCAATAACCATTGATCAACACACCATAAGTTTGTGCATTTGGAACTACTCCATATTTTTCCATTTCAAGAAAAACATTTTCTGCCTCGTCTATTTTCATCTCTTCACAAAATCCATGAATTACTACAGAGTAAGCATACACGTCTATTGGGGCTTGTGCTGCTCTCCATGCTTGTAGCAACTGATACGCCGAAGCTGAACAATGGTGGGTACACAACCCTTCAATATATGCAGTATAAGCAAAGGCACTTGCAACCACCCCAGCTTCACTCATCTCCTCAAAAATATATATAGCTTCTTCCATGTTACCCATTTTACAAAGTGCTTTTATTACGATAGCATAAGTATAATCATTAGGATGGAAACCAAACCTCTTCAACTGCTTGTACACAACTAGAGCTATATTCATTTTCCCATGCTTGATAAGGCGGTTCAAGAGATAATTACAAGTAAAAATATGTGGAACAAATCCCTTTCGTCCTGACCGGAAAAGTAAATCCACAGCACTATCAAACAAGCTAACACTGACATAAGCCTTGATTAAGGCATCATATGCTCGAGTGAATGAGCCATTGACCGCATACCCTTGATTAAGGGATTCAAGCAAATCTAAGACATCAAATTCCATTTTCTTGGAGTCAATGAGATTCAAGAACAGAGATTCAAGCTTTCTCTCCAAACCCCAAGAGCACAATATCCTAATAAGAGCTGCATAAGTAGAGATGTTATGTTGAAAGCCCCGATCCTCCAATTCGCGAAAAAAGGAAAAGGCAATGTTGGGCTCCCTTCGGAGACTTCCTAGTATTTGGACCACCTTTGACGGGTTAAATTGAACAGGCAAAGTTGTGTGGAAGAAGGTGGTACTTTGTTCACCGTCACTGTGTGAAAAAGAACATGGGTTTAGTTGAGCAATTGCAGTTGAGGCGAATTTGACTAGTTTGAGCTTGATGGGATTATTCACAGCGAGCAACAAACAATTCATGGAAGTGAATCGTTATTGGCTTTTCCTTCTGTGGTCTAGAGAGGAGAACACGAAATCCTAATGCGGGGTAATGCAAAGTCTTCAACCAACTGGACAATCTACAAACCGTTGCAGATATATTTCCTTCTCTCCACTGCTTTTAGCCACTACACAGTCTATAGCCGGTTAAGTAGACCACGCAGATGTCTTACCAAAAGTTCTCTGAAACATTAATAAACGCAATCTCAATTAACAGTTTACCTTTACCGAAAAGAGTAATATATAATTAAGAACATGACAATACCCCAGAACAGAAAATGGTGGCAGAACGGATGCATTCCCCCAAAAGATTCAGCAGCAATAACCAAACGCACTCAATTAAACCCAGAAAACTACAGTGTATGATATATTCATAGCATATCAATCATAAGAAACTCATTCCCCAAGAGAATTAAACACTAATAGCCAAAACCACTTCAAAGATTAGGCGGTAAAGTCAGAAAAAAAATTATCACGAACTGCCATTGGGTGTTCCAAAGGACGGCGGTGGTGTGAGAACGAAAATAGGTTTAAGAGAACAAATGAAATGGAAGCTCAGTTGATCAAATTATGTACGATGATGATTAAAAAAGCGAGCCAAGAAGTTTATGAGATTTATAATCAATCAGCTTTACCAAGTTTCGGTGAAAGTGCACAGGATAACCTCTCGCAGCTCCGATTAGCATACAAAATCACCAAGGTGGAGATGAAGATCGTTGCATCTTTGCTGGAACTAAGTTGCAAAAACCTATAAGACAGTTGAAATGAAGAAAACGAAAGCGGTCGAGTAGATTCGCAGGACTGGGCTGAGAGACGGTGGACGACGGTAAGAAAATGAACCTCAGCGGCGGCGGCGGCGGTTCTGGAAAATTATGTTAAAGGGAGGTTTTTGCTTGCAAGGGTTTAAATCTTACATTTTTTCCCAATAATAAAATTAAATAAACATTTTCCACCTCAACTCATCTGAATAATACAGATTTAAATTTTACATTTATTCAATTTTCATTTATGAATTAATAATTTTGTTCGAAATTAATTTTCCCAATTCTAATTTTTTACATATTTTATATTAGTTAATTAATTTAAATAATATCATTTTTTATATAAAATTTAGTTAATATAGCTTTTGTGATTCTACGACAAAATCTGATGCATTTTCTAATTAATTATTATTATTATGTCTCATTTTATTAAGTTCTAAACATTTTAAATCCTCTGTTATTTTTATAAAAATGAATATATAATAAAAATTATATGTTTATTCATTGTTTAAGAAGCTATTTTATGTTCAGTCTTGTGAAAATTGGACATTAGGATCTTTTTCCCTTTTAATTTCTCAACTATTTTGATTAATAAAACTTTTTTTTTTCTTTTTTTGTTATTGTTTCGAGTGGCCATATTGATATTCGATGTTTATAGGAATGAAGAACGGTGTAAAAGACAACTAATGTAATATATAGATATACACTTTGTTCAAGTAAAAAAAAAATGTAACTGAATATGATTCGTTAATACTTATGGTAGAACCTCTCTTAATTTTTTGTTAGAAGCGTTCAACATTTAGATAATCGTCGTTTTTTTCTGCAAAAATGTTGAAAGAGAATTACAAATATGGTATAGTTATAGGATATTTGTAGGGCTTAGTATTTTTGTCTTTGAATCCCGTCAAAACTAAGCACAAATTTCAAATTGTAATATAGTTAATTGATCGAAAACAATTATTGATGTTAGAAATATATTGTTAGATGAACACGACTCTCCATAATGGTATGATATTGTCATGTTAGATGAACGCGACTTTCCACAATGGTATGATATTATTATGTTAGATGAACACGACTCTCCATAATGGTATGATATTGTCATGTTAGATGAACACAACTCTCCACAATGGTATGATATTGTCATGTTAGATAAACACGACTCTTCATAATGGTATGATATTGTTATGTTAGATGAACACGACTCTCCACAATGGTACGACATCGTGTTAGATAAACACGACTCTCCACAATGGTATGATATTGTCCACTTTGAGCGAGTATAAGCTCTCATGACTTTGCTTTAGGCTCCCCAAAAAAGTCTCACACCAATAGAGAGTATTCCAACCCAAAAAACCTCACACCAATTGAGAGAGTATTCTTTGAAATCATTCTCTAAATTAGCGGTTTCATCATCCATTTCATCATCCAACATACAATTGATAGATTCATAAATAATTAATGAATCCAAACATGAACAGTTTGAGTTTTTATGAATTTTAAGCCGTGTTTATGAGATGTAATTTGAAATATACATAATCCGAACCGGCATCGGTGTAGAAAAAACAAAGCACCATGGAAGAAGAAGAAGAAGAAGAAGAAGAAGAACAGATCCACTGAAATGAAGTCGTGTTCTTCACCAGCACTGGCCGCACTTGTCTTGCTCCACGCCTGTCCAATTCAACTTTGTCCAATTCAACTTTGTCCAATTGAACTTTCTGCATCAGATCGTGAATATTTCATTATTTCGAACCATGGAAAACCAGGAATCGATCTTTATGATTGAGATTAAATCAAACGAAGTGTTAATCGATCTGTGTTGTTATCGTTTTCAGTACCTGGATTTCCTCTGCGTTCTCAATCGCTCGTCCAATCTCCTCTTCGCCTCTCTCGCACTTCCATCCAGTTTATCGTCTTCATCCGCCTCGATTAACAGGCTTCTTTCCTGCAAAATTATCAGTTAAAATCGAATCAATTGAATCAATACACTCGGATTTCATCGACAGAACGAGATGCGATTTACGAACCAGAGATGGATTTGAAGCGAGGAGCGTTTCGTGGTTGCTGGTGTACAAGCAGAGAACAGATCTCCTGGTTAAGGCCTGAGCGGCGATGTGCGGTGAATCTGACCATACTTTGTTTTGATGACATCGTCTTCTTCGAGCACACTCTACACCAGGAAGCATTCCGGCCATTGGAGAAACTTTGGAAACCTTGAAAGTTGAAATTTCTGCACGGATCTAGGGCTTTTCTGGCTGAGGAGGCGGAGAGAGAAGTGATTAAGTACAGATTGATTGCATTGACTCCATCGGCACTGGAAGGAGGAGGAAAGTGCGCGGAAGGAGGCGCGAAGGTGCCATGAAATTACCAGAGTCGGGTTCGTTAGGCCCACCGGAAAGAAACCATCCATTCAAAAAATACCAAATTATGAGTAATCTAATCATTTACTTTTTGGATCAGTTTTAAATTTAATTTAACACTTTTTTTTCCCCTCAAAATTATTATTATTATTTAAATAATTTTGCTAATTTTTTTTTATAAATAAATTAAATTTTATTTAAAGTATAAGGACTAATATAATGAATATATATAGATTAAATTGTATTTTTAATTTTTTATATTTTAACATATTATTTATTGCATTTTTTAAAAAATAGAGTAAACATAATAAATTTACTCGAACGTGACGTGTAAATTTTAAAAAATAGAGTAAACATAATGAATATTTATTGCATATTTTAACAAATTAATTCTTGTGGACTAAAGCGGTTTAAATGCACAATCGATAAAATTGTATAGTTGATAAAAAGTTAAATTAATAAAATATTCTTAAACTCTGTATTTTGTCTAAAAATATCCATAAAGTTTCAATAATACAATTAAAATTTAAAAAATAGATAAAAATATATATTTTTTTATCGTTCGTCTGGGAGGGAAACCGTTAATACTTTTGTTTCAAAAATTTCATCAATATCCTCGAACTAAAAAAAATTCTAAAAAATACTCATAAACTTTATACAATAATATTAAAATATAGGCAGATAATTTACTTATTATCAATATATTAACATTAAGATCTTTTTAAAATTAACGACGAGTCACATCATATAAACGGAACACTTTGATTTGAATTGACATTTTTTTATTGTAATATAAAAATTTAATAAAATATTAAAATAAGATGTAATATTATTATTAGTGAGTGTATAAAATATTTATTTATTATTTTCTAAAAATCACGAGATATGGACAATTGACATTTTAAACCTCCTTTGACGAGGAGGTGTGGTTGAGCTTAAATTGCATGTGACGTCCACGTGCCAGTTCCCCATGATCCGTTGCTTACGTGGCAAAAAAGGAGGGTAATTAATTTGCCAAATTTGGCACATATATAAACAGCGCACCCAACCCTGGAAGCACATAAGATTGCCTCTCGTCTCTTTCACTCAACTGTATTTCCCGAGAAAATAGAATCCGGCCAGCGGATTTTGGACTCTGCTACTGCATTTTGCGACCATTCATGGAATCAGCCGAATAGAAATCTCTGCGAGCATTAGGGAGAGAGAGAACTGGAATACTCGGAGCTCAACGGAGGCACTTCGGAAGCCCTCAACTGCGGCTCAATCGAGATCCTTCTCACCGTAATTTCTTTTTGAAGTGTTTTTGTTTGCAGCACTGACTGATTGGATTGCTCCATTCTGATTTTCTGTCTTTTATCTCTCTCAATCTCGGCGTGTGAGTTGTTTGTTAGTGTAATTTCCTCTTGGCCCGAGGAAACAGAGCCGTTTTGTCTTTCTTACTAGGGTTTGTCTGAGTTTTTAAGGTGTTTTGAGGGTTTAGTATAGGAGACGAACGATATTTGGAACCCTAGTTTTTGACTGGTTTTTGAAATTTACATTTTCAGCGGCTTGGTACTTGGTCTAAACTCATGGCATTTGATCAGAACGCGATTCCCACTGGCTTGCGGCCTTTAAATGTAGCTAGAACTTTAGTTGAAGATCCCCATTTAACGCCGGTTGCTACTGCTGGGCGTAATCCCCAATGGGTTGCCCCCAAGCTTCCCTGCGACATTGCTAACACAGACTCTGTACCCGTTCCTTGTAAGGGAAATGTCTCCGATATGGGATTTATTGAGGGAGGATATGGAAATGTGGTTACTGGCGTTACGGCTTGGTGCCCTCGAATGCCTCCTCCTCTCGCGCACACTGCAATGGTTCCTGCGGCAGGGTTTGGTTACTGCTCGAACCTGAATGCCTGGGGCAATCGTGGTGGTGCCAATGCTATTGAGTTTGCTAGCAGTTGCATGACAGTTGGGATTAATCATAGTACAAATTTGAGTCATCGAGATGGGGGAGGTGGCATGGAATATTCGAGCAATAATATCGTAATGGGGTCTGGGGATAGTACCAATTTATGCAATAAGGTTGCTGCCAACGGTGATCATATCAGTAGTGATAGCACCTCTGGATTTAGCTCCCCCTTGGGGAATTCAGCTGGTGGGAATGCGGTTGATCAAGTGAGAGAGGAGGGGGGAAACAGTTCCGTTCCGAAAAAGAAAGTTAAGTTTATGTGCAGTTTCGGTGGCAAGATTTTTCCAAGACCGAGTGATGGTATGTTGAGATATATTGGAGGTCAAACAAGGATTATAAGTGTTAGAAGAGATGTGACTTTCAATGAGTTTGTGCGAAAGATGGTTGATACCTGTGGGCAGGCTGTGGTTATAAAGTATCAGCTCCCTGATGAGGATCTTGACGCTTTAGTATCTGTTTCATGCCCTGATGATCTTGATAATATGATGGACGAGTATGAGAAGCTGGTTGAGAGGTCTTCAGATGGATCTGCTAAATTGAGGATGTTTTTGTTCTCTGCTTCAGAACTTGACTCTGCAGGTATGGTGCAATTTGGCGACGTACACGATAGTGGGCAGAGATATGTTGAAACAGTGAATACGATATTTGATGGCGTAGGTGGCCGTATTACAAGGAAAGAGAGCTTTACAAGTGCTACCTCAACTCAGAATTCTGACTTAAGTGCGACCGAGGCAATGGATATCTCATATAACGATCTAGGGGTTGTGGGTGAGCCTCCATCCACAACATTGTCCGTACCTGAAGGAAATTTAGGTACTTCAGTTGCTATTGGCCCTGGATTAGTGAAGGTAGATACTGTCTCTGCAGTTTTTGTAGATGCCTCGGCTGTTCCATCAAGTATTCCTGTGATTAACTCTGTTCCTCCTGAAAGTTCTTCCCAGCCAGAGGCGGAGTTAGGAAGGTCGGTGCCTGCTACTCTGATGCAACAGCAACCAGATATTGGCTTTCCTCCACCTGTGCCTCAATTGCAGCCTACTGTTGATCCTCGCCAAGCAGCATGTGTGGACTTTATACAATTTCGTCCACAGCTAGGCTTTTCAAATTCTCATCATCTTGGGACATCTGGGTCTATGTTTATACAACAGCCAAATACTCTTGGAATAACCCCTCATCAGTTTGTCCCTGCAGTTCACATGAGGATGGCTCCCTCTTCTAACCTCAGTATTATGCCTAATACCTATCAATCGTTGGTGCAATATCCACAATCCCAACCGGAATATTTTTCCAACGCAAGCACATCTGGTCCAAGGTTTGTCCAGCTATCTGCAGAACAAGGCTACAACTCACGCCAGATTCCAGCTCCTCCAGTATCAGTGGAGGTTGGATATGGTTTACATCATGTACCATGGTCTGATCAGACAGTTATATCTGATGAATTGGTATCCCAACATCAGGTAACTTTTGCTGACAAAATCAAGAGGTTGGATGACTGTTACCTCTGCCAGAAAGCAGTGCCACATGCTCATTCCAATTCAACGTTGCAGGATAAAAGAGAAAATTTGACAAACCCTGTATCTGATTCAAAATTTTCGTATTACAGTCACCACCCTGAAGATCATTTAGCAGCCCATCCAATGAAAAATATTACAGAAACTGGAGCTTTGGGGCAACAAACTATTGAACATGGTGTTGGAATGCAAACCAGGATATTTAATCCCATGGATCCAGAAGTTGAAAAATCTTCAGTGGAGGCTATTGGCTTCCCACATCATATGGGCAGTCAACATGAGAACGACAACACACTAAAAGATCGACCTAATATTGATCATAGTAAGATCTCAGCTCTGCAGGGTGCTCTTGGGAGGCAAGGTGATTTTCCGTCACCCCATGTTGCTGTTGTAGAACAGATTCCTCAGCCTGGTGAAGTTGATACTCTCCAGCGCCAGTATGCAGCTGTAGAGAATCGGTTCCATCCAAATTTAGACGTGGATAAACACAATATTTGCTTTGGAGGTGCTCCTATTCTTGCTTCAGAGTACAGCAGTCATGAAAATCCAAAGGTTTATTCTAATAGTCCTCATGGCATTATTCCAAATCAAAATGCTACCCACACTGGAATTTGGTACGACCATCTCAGACCAATTGTTGGAAATTTGGAAAGTTTAAGTATATGCCCAACTGATATTTGTCCTAATCTGGATCACTGCAAATCACCCACTGAAAGAACTAGGAAGGAGGACAATTTTGGTAGCTGTTCACAACCAGTCTCTGAGATAAAAGTTCTACTTGATAACAACTCTGTAAAGCCAATAGTGGTTCTCGACACAAATCATGTGAAATCAACTACTTTTGCTTGCTCTTCATCAGAGGTTCCCTATTTGATGAGTGAACGACCTGTTGAGTCCAGTGAAGTGGCACAACCTCCTGTCGGGGGCTATCCTGGAACATTAACACAATCAGAAAATGGGATACAACCTCCTGTTGAGTCCAATAAAGTATGTCTTAGCAGAAATCCCCAGTTATTTGACACGAAGACTGAACATACGAATAATCAAGTCCCAGTTTCTGCTGAGTGGAAGGAGGACACTTCTCTATTTGAATCTAGGATGGTATCTGGTGATGTTGAATCTGAATCTTTGCCTACCAGGACTGGAAATGTGCAGGACACTGCAAATTCACTCTTCAGCAATCAGGATCCTTGGAACTTACAGCATGATGATCATCTTTTGCCTCCTAGACCAAATAAAATTCAACCAGGGAGTGAAGCTGTTACCACCAGGGAACCCTTGACAGAAAGTCCTTTCAGGAATATTGGTGAACTAAAAATGGAAGCATTTATGGATGATGGAGTCTGTCACCCATTGGTTAAGTCAAACAAGGGTACCAATTTCTCAACTGTTCAGTCTGACAAAAGTCTTTGTATTTTTTAGTGCATTTATATCGATTATCTTCTTATTTTCATATTTGTGGGTGTGATTAATTTCATATAATTTCAAGTAGGCTCTTCAGAGGAACAAATTAAGAAAGATCTTCAAGCTGTTGCTGAGGGTGTAGCTGCTTCTGTTCTTCAGTCAGCTCAATCCTCCAACTCCGACTTGCATGAAAAAAGTGATTCAGTTTGTGAGATTAGCACAGAAGGAGATGTTCAAAATAATGATGTGGGTTCGCAGCCTAAATCTAATATTGAGTTTAGCTATTCAAGTGGCACAAACTTGAATATGTCATATCTTCTGTCATAGTTATTCTGTTTCCCTCTTTGCCCAGGATGTCAGGACAAGACATTCAGAAAAATCAAATCTCGGTTTTCCAATGTCAGAAGGCTTTAGCCACTTGCAGGTAATACATGGTTTCCATTTTCAACCTTAAGGATGTTCCTTATGTGTTAAACTTTCCTGTAATCTTGGCATTTTTTTTTCAGGTAATAAAGAATAGTGACCTTGAAGAACTAAGAGAATTGGGGTCTGGCACCTTTGGCACCGTTTACCATGGAAAATGGAGAGGGACTGATGTTGCTATCAAACGAATCAATGATAGGTGTTTTGCTGGGAAGCCTTCTGAACAAGATCGCATGGTTGTTTTTTAAGTAATTGGCTTTTCTTTTCTTTTGTTACTCATGTTTGTTGTTGGTTTCTTTAATCAAGTCCCGTATAATTTTTTGTTTTGTACCAGAGGGAAGATTTTTGGAATGAAGCAAATAAGCTTGCTGATTTGCACCACCCAAATGTGGTTGCTTTTTACGGTATTGTGCTTGATGGTCCTGGAGGCTCTGTGGCAACAGTAACAGAATATATGGTTAATGGCTCGCTCAGAAATGCTTTGTTGAAGAATGAAAAGTAACAATTGTTTTCTCCTTTCATATGTTTAATTTGTTTGAAACTAGTTGTAGTACAACGTATCTGCACCTTATTTTAAGTCATAAAATACCATTGATGCAGGAGTCTTGACAAGCGTAAGCGCCTCTTGATTGCTATGGATGTGGCTTTTGGTATGGAATACCTGCACAGAAAGAATATAGTGCACTTTGATTTAAAAAGTGATAATCTGCTCGTTAACCTTCGAGATCCTCATCGCCCAATATGCAAGGTTTGTTGTTTTGCTGATAATAGCAGATTCTCATCGCCCAAAATGTTTTGTTTCTCCTTCCAAGAAAAGTACCAGTTTTGAATTTTAAATATAAAATGTTTGGAAGAGCTGGGCTGATGCTGCTGCTATTTGTGCCTCAAGGTTGGCGACTTGGGCCTATCCAAGGTGAAACGTCAGACATTGATATCAGGTGGTGTGCGGGGAACACTTCCTTGGATGGCACCCGAGCTTTTGAATGGGAGCAGCAATATGGTGTCCGAGAAGGTATGCTAATACATTCATGTCACTCCTTGCAGTAGTTTGCCCTTGTATTACGTGTGAAATTAGATAGATGATTCGATACTTGTCTTCATAGGTTGACGTGTTTTCCTTTGGTATCGTCTTGTGGGAGCTCCTCACTGGAGAAGAACCTTATGCAAATTTGCATTATGGGGTTATCATAGGTAAATCCTTGATATCTGCCTCTCATGTCATCTCATATCATATAATTCTGTAAGCCTTTTATTCTATTATTAGTAAAAAATTTACCAACCTAAGCATTGAGTTAAGATAAATACATTCGATCATGTTGAACAAAAAAAAAAAAAAATCATTGAAATTTTTCTGAATCGAAAATTCAGGTGGCATAGTAAGCAACACATTGCGCCCGGAAGTACCGGAATCTTGTGATCCAGAATGGAGGTCACTGATGGAGAGATGCTGGTCATCAGAACTATCAGAGAGGCCAAGCTTCACTGAAATTGCACATGAATTGCGCTCCATGGCTGCTAAGGTTCCCCCGAAAGTACCCAATCAGCAGCAGTAGCTCTCTTCACCCAACTTCATCTCCATGTTCAGGTGTGACAATTTGCTTCTCTGGTGGCCCCTTCCTCTTTGCCTATGTTTCAGAATCGCGAAATGGAAGTACGTTTCTCTAGTTTTGGGATTGGGTAGATATTGGATTGTTTTTTTTACTACTAACAAAGAGAGATATAGATAGATAGGGCAGAGTAGTTAGCGATGGATGCATATCCCCTTTTCAGTTAGCAGCTGCTTAGATTATGCCTAATTTGTTAGCATTTTTTGTTCCCCAAATTTGTTTGACATTCTCCTTTGATGAGTGGGAAGCAAAGGTAATCCGACCATAGGCGTTACTAAACCTGGCAGCTGATAGGATCCAAATTTGGTGGAGGTAGCAGACCATGGTAGTAGTGTTTTTTTTTGTTTTGTTTCTGTTTTTCTTCATAAAATCATTGCTCTCTCCTCTAAACAACCCACTTCTTTCTGCTCGGCCTTGTTCTTTTCCTAACCCGGAACCTAAGAACTATAAGAAACAGTCAGTCGGGATCTTAAAGATATGTTTGTATTTGTTCCAAACATGTTGATATGTGTGTGGCACTTGGCAGTGATATGGTTGACAGAATTGCTCTGAAATTGGCTCTCCCTTTTGGCCGTTCATCCAGTTGACGCTTGGACAACAAATTGTTGCCGGCTTTTTCCCTTTTGAAATGATAGATTATGAATATGAAATGAGCATAGATAGGGACATGATGACACGCCATGTTTTTTCTTTCTTCTATAATCTAGAATAGCAAGGACATATTTATTAAATTTTATTATTTTTTATATTAGTTAATTTATTGTTTATCTTCTATTATTAGGTTAGGTTGGGTTGTTGTGTCTGAGTCAAATCAGCTTTGTTTTTATTTTTTTAGTTGCAGAAGAGACATCCTTCTCTGCTTCAATGAATATTTAGTCCGTGGGGTTTCAGGTACTATGGATTCTTTGTCCCAATCAGGTTGCCTTCCTAGGTCTCGTCGGTAGGGCGGCGTGTTGTGTCCTTTAAGATAGCTTCTTCATCGACTAGTTTTTGATTCATAGTGTTCACAACCACACCAAGGTAGTGGCCTGTGCGTTTGGAACAGTTAATTCAAATGTTTATATTTTTGTGTTAGAAAATTAATTAAATGCATTGACCTTAGATAAGGGAGAGGACGGTCTTATCTATGAAAAATATGTTTTTTTTTTTTTTAATATTTTATTTGGAGGGAAAGTACAAAACTTGGGAAATGGGGTTTTGGCAAACTTTCCGTCGACGTCATATAAACTCATGTTTAGACGCATTCAATGGCTAACACAGAGGAGAATCAAAATGGAACGAAGGACCCATTGCCCTTCAATGGCTTCCTCAAACCCCATATCCCAACAGAGCTCTCCATCCCCACAATCCCACTTTACTTAGAACCTCTGCCCTCTCTCTTCCATGGCGACCCATCCAACCAGACCACGGGAACAGGATGACCTTCAGGACATCGACGAGGCCGTTCCCTCAAATGGGTGTGGCTGTTTTCGGCTATTCGGGTTCAATCGGAACGGTAATTACGAAGGTAGAAGTCTTCTGCAGCGGCAACAGGGCTGGGAAGAGGAGTCTTGGATGGTGAGGAAATTGAAGAAGTTGAAGGAGGTTTCAGAAATGGTGGGTGGACCCAGATGGAAGAACTTCATCAGAAAAATGGGTGGCTTTTTTAAGAGGAAAAAACAGAGGAAAAACAGGTTTCAGTATGACCCTGAAAGCTATGCTCTCAATTTCGACGACGGTTTCGATGGGGAAGGCGACGATCATCACCCGCCAATTGCCTTTTCTACGAGGTTTTCTGTTCCTTTGGCTTCAAGTGATTGTTGATGCAAATATACCTCGAAATGGGAATCCTTTCCCATTTCTAAAATATCATATGGTGTTATATAACCAATTTGAACATAATTCAACCACTTAAGACATGTTCTCCCATATCGGGCGAGCGAGAACAGAATTTGAGAATTTTTACCGTTCCAATTTCTGCCCCACGAGATTACTAAAGAGGGTGATTGAGGTCTGAAACTTAATATGAAAATATTAGTTTACGTCTAAATCACCCACCCGTGTTTATTAATTAATTTAAATAAAACGTAATTAAATTAGTTTTTATTAATATTAAAATTATTTAAATGATTCACACGTAATTATTTTTATTTAATTTATTGAAAGTTAACAATGAAGAAAAGTGAATATTAGTAATGAGCTACAAGTAGGGGTTTTGGAATTTGGAGGGGACATAATGGTCATTTGGAGAGATTGGCCACGACTTCTAGACTTCGCCCTCACCAGTCACCGTTGCATAAACACGCCGGGAAAGATCCAAATCCTTCTCGCATTGCAATACTGAATTGTCAACTATTTCTCGATTTGAGAACTCGCGGTATAGGCAGCTACAGCCGCGAATTTCCTTCCTCCGCCGGAGATCGTCCTTCCAGTTTTCTATGTCTCAGGTCAGTGAAGTTCATTCTTTCGTTCGTTCCTGGATTTTCATCCCTTATTCTCTTATTTCATGTTGGAAATTATATGTTATGTGAATTTCCTTGTTTGGTTTTCGGTGAAATTAAGAGATGGCGTAATTTTTTTACTGTTCTGTTATCTACTTTTTGATGTGATTCTTCTAGATCTGACTCTAATCGAGCTCGTACTCTTCAACAATGGAGTTTTGGGGTGGATTTAGGGTCTGGGTTTTAACCGTGTGCTTGATATTTCAATCTGGATATGGGTTTTATCTTCCGGGGAGTTACCCTCTCAAACATGTTGTGGGCGATGAACTGTCGGTGAAGGTTAATTCCATAACCTCCATCGATACTGAAATGCCATTTAGCTATTATAGTTTGCCTTTTTGCAAACCTCAAGGGGGCGTTAAGGATAGTGCTGAAAATCTTGGTGAGGTTCTTATGGGGGATCGGATTGAGAATTCGCCGTATCTGTTTAAGATGTATAAGAATCAGACAGATGTGTTCTTGTGCCAGACAGATCCATTGACTGATGATCAGTTTAAGATCTTAAAGGAGAGGATTGATGAGATGTATCAGGTGAACTTGATCCTGGACAATTTACCGGCAATCCGGTATACCAAGAAAGAAGGATATCCATTGCGTTGGACAGGATACCCTGTAGGAATCAATCTCAAGGGCTCCTACTATGTCTTTAACCATTTGAAATTTAAGGTTCTTGTTCACAAATACGAGGAGACGAATGTTGCGAGCATAATGGGAACTGGTGATGCTGCAGGTGTGATCCCAACAGTCAGTAAACAGGAACTAGATGTTCCAGGATATATGGTTGTTGGATTTGAGGTTGTACCCTGCAGCCCTTTGCACAATGTGGACTTAGTTAAGAACTTAAAGATGTATGAAAAGTATCCAAATCCTGTTCCATGTGACCCTGCTAGTGTATCAATGCAAATTAAGAAAGGCCAATCTATAGTGTTCACGTATGAGGTTACATTTGAAGAGAGTGACATCAAGTGGCCATCCCGATGGGATGCGTATTTGAAGATGGAGGGTTCAAAAGTTCATTGGTTTTCAATCTTGAACTCTTTAATGGTGATAACGTTTCTCGCCGGTATTGTTCTTGTAATTTTCTTGAGGACTGTTAGACGAGATCTCACACGTTATGAGGAGCTTGACAAGGAGGCTCAAGCGCAGATGAACGAGGAGTTATCTGGTTGGAAGCTTGTTGTGGGGGATGTTTTCCGTGCTCCAGCCAATCCTGCACTTTTGTGTATAATGGTTGGTGATGGGGTTCAGCTTCTAGGGATGGGAATTGTGACCATATTGTTTGCTGCTCTTGGGTTCATGTCCCCAGCATCCCGTGGAACGCTTATTACAGGTATGCTATTTTTCTATATGATTCTCGGTGTTGCAGCAGGTTATGTCGCTGTACGTCTTTGGAGAACGATCTGTTGTGGTGACCACAGAGGATGGGTTTCAGTCTCATGGAAGGCTGCTTGTTTCTTCCCAGGCATTGCCTTTCTAATTCTTACCATACTGAATTTTCTATTATGGGGTAGTCAAAGCACGGGAGCGATTCCATTTTCGCTCTTCGTTATCCTACTTTTGCTGTGGTTCTGTATATCAGTCCCTCTTACTCTTGTTGGTGGGTATTTTGGTGCCAAGGCACCTCACATTGAGTATCCTGTTAGAACCAATCAAATCCCACGGGAAATTCCGCCCCAGAAATACCCATCATGGCTTTTAGTCCTAGGCGCTGGCACACTTCCTTTCGGCACCTTGTTCATCGAACTCTTCTTTATCATGTCTAGCCTCTGGATGGGTCGTGTCTATTACGTTTTCGGGTTTCTCTTCATAGTGCTTGTGCTTCTTGTTGTCATTTGTGCTGAGGTATCTCTGGTTCTCACCTATATGCATCTATGCGTGGAAGACTGGAAATGGTGGTGGAAGTCTTTCTTTGCTTCTGGTTCAGTTGCCTTATACATCTTCTTGTACTCGATTAACTATCTCATCTTCGATCTCAAGAGCTTGAGCGGACCCGTCTCAGCCACTCTCTACCTTGGTTATTCACTCTTCATGGTTCTTGCAATCATGTTCACAACTGGAACGGTTGGATTCCTCTCGTCGTTCTGGTTCGTGCATTACTTGTTCTCTTCTGTGAAGCTGGACTGAGTAATCCCCTCATGCCCAAGATCCAGAAACCATTAAGATGTGCAGCAGTGTTCGAGGAGCAAAGACTGTAAGTTCTTGGCCGATGTTCTATCTTGTATTAGTCTTGTTTTTTTTCATTCAAATCCAGTATGGATCTTCTAGATAATCTAGCAACAGCACTTGGTCAAAAGTTTTGCTTCCTCTTATTTCATGAACCTGAGTTTATTTACAGCTTTTGTTATAGAAAAGACCAAAATTAGTTCATTATCGGTGGATGTTGAAGAACCTTTTTGTGAGATCCCATCGGTCGGAGAGAACGAAACATTCTTGATAAAGGTGTGGAGTGTGGAAACTTCTTCCAGACGCATTTTAAAATTTTTTAGGGGAAGCAAGAAAAGTCAAAGATGACAATATCTACTAACGGTGGACTTGGGCTGTTATGCTTTTAGTCGAAAAGAATCCACCAAGGTGCGTGTGAGTCCGTATCAACGAAGAAGGGTCCCATTTGAAAAACATCATTCATCAATAATCACAACTTTTTGTTTTTTTTTTTTTTTTTTTATCTTTTGCTTTTGGTAAAAGTTTTTTCCTTTATTGATTGATGTGATATTTTTTTAATGAAATTCAAAATAAGCATATTTTGTTATTATTTGTTTTAAAAAGAAAAACAATTACCACAAAATGTGGAATCAAATCTTTTCAAATTTTAATCACTCGATGTTATTTTAAGTTAATAAATTTCTCTAAGTTCCTCTATACTTTGGGCAAATCATATCTTAAAAAAACGCTTCTTATTAGTTCAATGACGGTTTGTATAAGTTATGTTTATCCTTCTTTTATCTTTAATTTTAAAATTTGAAGTCACTTTCACGCATATTTCATCTTTATGATAATAATTTATCGGAGACAAGGAAAGGTGGAGTAAATAAATTATATTAGATATTTAAAAAAAAATTAATTAATAAACTATATGTTTATAAAATAGAACTTCTTTTAAACTAATAAAACCACATTTATGTAGGAGAGGACATAATTATCTATAGCAAAGTTAGCCACTATTCCACTTATTCTTCCTTATAACAAGCATGTTCGTGCGTCAAGTCAACGGGTATACTCAACGTTGTTGTCAAGAAAATAATTAAGAAATAATTGGGGACAAATGATGATATTTTTTTATTGTTTTATTTTTATAATAAATAAGTTGTATATGAAAATTTAAACCTTCGATTTCTCAAGAAATTGAACATAGTCCATTACTATTGAACTATGCTTACGTCGACAAAGTTAAAAAATTTAACAATCTAATGCAATGATTGAATATAAGGCATAAACATTAGAGCAACGACCAAATCTTTTTCTTTTATCGGTTAGAATTGATAAAGTTAGCACCTTAATTTGGAAGCGGATTTAAGGAAATAATGTACACATTAAACTATTACTTCATAGTTTCAACTAGTTAAAATATAATTGATTACGGTAGGGGTAGGGAGGTAGGGAAGTTTTAAGCTAAGTCCATTTCAAGTTTTGATAAAGAATTCAGAATGGAAAGAGACTGAATGACAATCACATGCAACAAAGACCTCGAAATAATCAATGCATCCAAGTGGAGCTTCGCTCATAACTTCATAACTTACAAAATGGTGAGGCCAACTCAGAGAGACAGGGGGGCTCTTTTCCCATCAACGACCTTGCCTCCATATATACACATCACAAAGCTTTAACCAGCCCTGCAAAAGGAGAATTGTCATTGAAAGTTTTGCTATATCAGGCAAATAATATCTAAAAAAGGAAATGATTTACTATTTATAATTGAAACTTTTAACAATAAAACTTCTCCCAAATGTGTGCTTTGTGTGGTTTCATAGTGACGATGAACAAATTTAATTTTACTGCATACGGAAAGGTTTAGAAAAATGGTTTTGAAAACTTAACTTTCTAAACCATGAACAGATAACAATTTTGTTTCCAAGAACAATTAGAAGCCACTTTCATTCGAGTAATTTTAGGTAAACAATAAACAATAAACAAAATTTTTGTAAAAAACGGTTTTAAACAAAGAAGTGAGATAATAAACAGCTCGATCTCCCTCTTGATGTTTGGGGCACTGCCTAAGCTACAAAACATACCGATCTATCAACCGAACAGGGGAGATTATTCGGTGTCAGTCAAGTGAAACCTCCATGATCCAAGCAAGAAGATGAGCCAATCAAATCAAAACAAATAAGTCATCATAGGTAATTAATGCAAATTTTGACTACTGAACTTGTAACAAATACAACGCAACTGCCGTACGTATGAAACTCCCATCTTGAAATATCTAAACAATAAAGAAAGAAAGAGAAGAAAAAACAAATTTAGCCTAAGTTTATAATTGCCAAAAAATTTAAAGGAAAATGATGACCAAGACAGAGACTTAATTTCCCTTGACCAAAATATTTAAAGTTTGGTTTCCCATCCTTTCCTTCCCTATATAGTTGAATATGGGCGGGTCTCTTTCTCACCATCAATAATCTGAAGAAATCACCGAAGGGTTAGAATAGAAACAGATAAAATAATTGTTCACGCGTTGAGGATTGAAGCTTGAACTGAGGAAGCAGAGAAATTTGTTGGGAGGGGAAGGTCTGTGAAGATGGCAGGTGGGTCTTTTGCTCCAGCAGGAGTGGCCAAGGAGAGAGCAGAGCAGTACAAAGGAAGAGTTACGCCTTATGTGGTTATTGCTTGTCTTGTGGCTGCTGTTGGTGGCTCAATTTTTGGTTATGACATTGGAATTTCAGGTACTTCCTGTTTTCTGTATTGAGCTTCATATCCAATCTCTCTTTAATCGTCTCAAGAACAAATTAGGATCTCCAAGATTATCTTGGCCTGTTCCTTTTTCCTCGTTTCCAAGTTTTTTTTTATGGGTTGGGGGGGTCGATGGGGCACGACTATGGAGGAGAAAAGTTGGATGTCAGAAGGAATTTCAAAGCTTACATCTAAGTATCCAGCAAAAGAGTACAAAAAGTTTTGAGTTTCTAGCAGCACAGTGATTTAGCTAATTTACAGGAAGTTAGCATTAATCAATCAGGGATTAAACAAATCACAAAACTTATCTCAACTTTGAGAGGTGATGGTGCTAAAAAGCCCCATTTATGATTTTTCTCTGCATCAAAATAATATAGAACTCCATAGGGGCTGAATAAGTGAAGTGAAGGAACCTTTTGAAATGTTAACTTTATGATCCAACAGGTGGGGTGACATCGATGAATCCCTTCCTTGAAAAATTCTTTCCATCGGTGTACAGAAACAAGATGCGTGCACATGAAAACAATTACTGCAAGTACAATAATCAAGGGCTTGCAGCATTTACCTCATCGCTATATCTTGCTGGATTAGTTTCCTCATTGGTGGCCTCTCCCATCACCCAGAACTATGGGCGCCGTGCAAGCATAGTCTGCGGTGGAATTAGCTTTCTTGTTGGGGCAACTCTAAATGCTGCCGCCGTCAATCTTGAAATGCTCATCCTAGGAAGAATTATGCTTGGTGTAGGCATTGGCTTTGGGAATCAGGTATGGTTCCTGCACCTGAAAATTAAGAGAATGGACTACCTTACATGCTTAAACACCTCCATTTTCTATCATTTAAGATACTTTGTCTAGAGAGGAATTCATTTTCACCTCAATTCCTAATGCATTAATGCTTGTTTGTTCTTAAAGGCAGTTCCACTCTACTTATCAGAGATGGCACCAACACACCTTCGAGGAGGCCTGAACATGATGTTTCAGCTGGCAACTACTCTTGGGATCTTCACGGCAAACATGATCAATTATGGGACACAGAAGCTTGACCCATGGGGATGGAGGCTCTCCCTGGGTTTGGCTGCATTTCCAGCTTTGTTGATGACAGTGGGAGGCTTACTTCTACCTGAGACACCAAACAGTTTAATGGAGAGGGGAGCAAAAGAAAAAGGAAGAAAAATTCTAGAGAAAATTAGAGGAACAAACGATGTGAATGCAGAGTATGAAGACATTCTAGAAGCAAGTGAATTTGCTAATTCCATCAAACATCCTTTTAGAAACATCTTTAGAAGGAGCAACAGACCACAGTTGGTCATGGCATTCTTCATGCCAACATTTCAGATTCTCACAGGCATAAATTCAATTCTATTTTATGCTCCAGTGTTGTTTCAGAGCATGGGGTTTGGTGGAGATGCAGCTCTCTACTCCTCAGCCTTGACAGGAGCAGTTCTAGCATCTTCAACTTTGATTTCGATAGCGACCGTCGACAGATTAGGCCGAAGAGTACTGCTAATTTCAGGAGGAATACAAATGATAACATGCCAGGCAAGATTTCATCACATTTCATTAAAATTTGAAACAGCCCTATTCTTTGATCTGAAATGCTGGTGAATTGACATCTTATTATCACATAGTATTTCGTACTCAGTCGAAAAAAAAAAAAAAATGAGACGAATGGTTCACTTACACATCAATAGAAGAGACGGAAGTCCTGAAAACACTCCAAAATTTTAACTATTGACTTTTCATGTGAATAAACAGGTCGTTGTCGCCATTATCCTGGGGGTGAAATTCGGCAACAATGAGGAGCTATCAAAAGGATTCTCGATCTTGGTGGTGATAGTGATTTGTCTATTCGTTCTGGCGTTCGGATGGTCATGGGGGCCACTAGGTTGGACAATACCTAGCGAGATATTCCCTCTAGAAACACGATCGGCAGGACAAAGCATCACAGTAGCAGTGAACCTTCTCTTCACTTTCATAATCGCACAGTCATTTCTTTCCCTCCTCTGCGCTTTGAAGTACGGAATCTTCCTGTTCTTCGCTGGTTGGATCACTGTGATGACGGTGTTCGTTTACATATTCCTTCCCGAAACGAAAGGAGTTCCCATTGAAGAGATGATCCTGATATGGAGGAAGCACTGGTTCTGGAAGAACGTAATGCCTGCAAATCCAGGCGATGACCAAAGCAATACCATGTAATTCTCTTTCAAATTATTATAAATTAAGACCGGTGTAATATTAAAATTTTAATTAAAAAAAATTAATTAAATAGAATATTATATTATATATATATATATATATTTTTTTTGTTATGGTTGGGCGATGAAAGTCCAGTCGCGCTTATAATATTTTTAATGATAGCATAATATATCAATCTCTCGAAATTATTTTATTTATTATTTTATTAAAATTTTGAACTATTTATATATATATATATATAATTAAAAAATATAGGTAAATAAAAGCTAATTTTTTATTATTAAAAAAAAAGGATTAAAATGAAATTTAGGTTTATTGTGATAGATTTGGGGAGGGAAAAAAAATAGAAATTAAATATTGAAATTCCCAATTTATTAATAGGGTTAAAATTGTCTTTTCCTGACTGTATAGTCCCCGCCCAGACCCTACAAAATCGGCGGTTCCCGGCGCGCCACGGAGAAAGAAACGGCGACGACCAGAGCATGAACTGACAAGAAACGGCGACGACCAGAGCATGAACTGACAAGAAACGGCACACAAAGAACCAGAACTTTTCCGACGACTCAAAGCGACTTTCTTAATTATAAACCAAAAGCAGATTGACTATTACGACATTTATTTCCACGAAAGAGACACTCGCGAACAAGCAAGGGAGCTTACAGTACCAACGCGAAAGAGCAGTTTCCTGTTCGGAACAGAACAGAGTTTCCAAGAATTTCGATGAACAAATTCCACGGTTTGCTTTCGAATCGCGTCTCCTTGTCGATTAAGGCATGTTCGCGTTAGATTCACCTCCATTGATAAGAGGCGCATAATTCCACTCCATGGAGGCGATAGCTTCGTAAGGAAGGCACTTAACTTGCCCATCAAGTTTGGAGTGATTGTATAGACTTTCTGCTTCCTGGGTTTTGCTTTTTAGTCTTCTTAAACAACTGGGGTCCCACTCATTGTACGGATATTCGTGTGCCCATCGAAGGACCAAGACATCATTCGCTTAAAGAAGCACGTAGCGTAGTGTTTTTCATTTTTCCTCCTCATTCTGCTGTGCTCTGCTTATTACAGTATCTGACAAAGTTCATTCAGCTCTGTGATATTTAATTTCTACCTGGAGTTGGGTTTAGGATGCCTGATGGAGAGATCAATTCTACGACTGCCGATAGCGTCAATTTTCAGCCCACTAGCTCTGCGTCGGTCGAGAGATTTATGGGTCTGTCTCCGGTGGATGATCAGGGAGCGGGTTCAAGTATAAGAACATCAGGCAAAGATCCAAGGAGAATCGCAAGGAAGTAAGTCATTTCATGTCCTCTTGTACGGTTATAGAGTTTTAGTGCATTTGTTTGGCTGTGTTCTGAACACGAGAGTTACTGTCGATTTTTCAGTGATAATGTCGTACACAGAATTTAGAATTTTTTTTAATGTTTACATTCTTTATTCATAGTAAACGATTATCAACTATCAACTACGTTTCTAATGCTTTCCTAAGTACAAACTGATTGTTAATTTAACGTTCTAAGTGGTGAATTTGTTGTTCTTTAACTTCACATTTTATGTATTTTTTTGAATAATTGCCCAGTGAAACGTTTGTCTGAAGGTCATGATCACTGCTACGAACTGAAAAAGTTGTTGAGACATTATTTTTTCATCGTTCTTTTTATGTAGATATCAATTGGAGCTATGCGAGAAAGCTTTGGAAGAGAATATCATTGTTTATCTTGGGACAGGCTGTGGGAAGACTCACATTGCTATACTTCTGATATACGAGATGGGCCACTTAATCAGGAGGCCCCAGAAGGGTATCTGTGTTTTTCTGGCTCCTACCGTTGCTTTAGTTCAGCAGGTGTTGAAACTTGAAATTATGCAGAAGTTTATTGGTTGTTGTTTATCTATCCATATTTATTGTTCTTTTCTGTGGGAATAAATTGTTACACTTCTATCTTTGCCTTGTTGAATCTTTCATAATGGTAGGGTGAGGCGTTGATCTCTTGGCCCCTCTAATTTTTATTGGTTTGATTTGCACTCTGATTTCTTTGCTTGAAATGGGCTTTGAAGTTGTTTTGTCGAAGTTCAACCAATTACATCCATGTGTTATATTGATGTCAATGAAAGAGTAAGAAAATTTCATCCACGTGAAAGTTGGCCCTTTGAACCTTATGACACTTGGGGTAAGCTAAGTGCCAGATTGCAACTAAGCAATTCGAAACTAGTATAGAAGTTCGTAACTTACATAAAAACAACCATGTAGTAAGGATACGTCTTATAACGTTTCATCACGTGATTGCATCAAATGGGTTAGGTTCTAGTATGCTTCTTTATTAAAAAGCTGGGTACAAATGAAAATCCGAATGAGGAAATAGCTATGTTTCTCAATAGGATCAGAGAAACAAACTATGGTTTAGCGACGCCTTTGACTTTCTCAGAGAGTGAATGCCAGGCAAGATTCAATAATAGTTGGATCGACGACAAGTATAGCTAATAAGTTCTAGCTCCTACATCCTAATATAGGCGATTATTCTTTTACCTTTGTCTTTGATTATCAACAACGAACCGTTTCTTGTTTTTTTTTGTCGATACCTAGAGCTTCCTTTTTTTTCTGTTTGCTGAGAAAAACATATATACTTCGGCTATATCTACAATCATATTGGGACTATATAAACAGTTACTCATAAAGTTACTTTCTGCATAATAATTGCTTCTTAACGTCAAGAATCTATTTGCTTATATAAATGATTATTGAATTCAATACTTTTATCAATTTCTGCACGAGTGGTTCCAAAGCTCAATGTAAAGGCTTTTTTCTGTTGGTTATCGCATTGGTAGCAAGCAAAAGTTATAGAAGATTCTATAGATTTCAAGGTCAAGGTCTACTGTGGAGGTTCCAAATGCTTGAATAGCCATTATGATTGGGAAAGAGAGATGGAAGAATATGAGGTGACTATCTATTTTAATTGTTCCTCTTAATATATCTACGATAGTTGCATCTTTAGCAAAATGGCTTTCTCTAATCAGCCATATATGCATGGTATTTCTTCTTGAGATTGGAATATTAAAAAAGAATATGGTTAACTTGTTACATTACGGACATTTTAATATGAACCAAAAAAATTCAATTATGTTTTGTTTTAATGTAAATGTCATTGCATTAAAGACAGTGAGAAGAGGCTGAAAATAACTATTTTCAGAGATCATTTACCTCAATAGAATTGGATATTTTTGAATGAATAAGGAAAAAGGTTTTCTTTAGCTACTTCTCCATCTCTTATACATCTTATGGCTTGATCTTATGCAGGTTTTTGTCATGACCCCTGAAATATTACTGCGTAATTTACACCACTGCTATATCAGGATGGAGTTTGTTGAACTTCTAATATTTGATGAATGCCATCATGCCCAAGTCAAAAGTGACCATTCTTATGCAGAAATCATGAGAGTAAGGAATTCTATATGTGTAAAGTATTTGGGTCAGATGGGCTTCTATCTTTCCTGATGGCCACTTAAATTTCTTAATGTAATTTATTTCTACCTCTTATATAGGTGTTTTATAAAGCAAATGAGCATAAACGACCCCGGATATTTGGCATGACTGCATCTCCAGTTGTAGGAAAAGGTATCTCCTTATATTAACATTTCAATTTCCATTAGGTTGGGAGCTTATTCTTGGGTTCTATCGGTTTATTTTTCCTAAATAGACATTATCTTATTTTAGTTTTAAAAACCGCAAAGGTTCTTAAATTGGTACAGCTGTGAATGCTTGGGATTTTTTTATCATAAAGATGTCCATGCATTACAGTATGTTCTTAGTACAAGTACAGGATTCTTGAGCTACCCGGTTTTAGTTCATAGGATCTGGTGTCAGCAATTTTTTTTTTTTAGTGCTTCTATTTCATGTCTGATGTATATGATCCATATTGTTGCAATTTGTAAATGATATTATTTTCTTTTCCCTAGATCCGTTTTCTCTAATTTGAAAAGGGTGTTTGGGCTTTGAGTTGTTTTCGGGTTCAAAACTTAAATGGCCAATATCCTGGTGGGTCAAGTGTGATCCTTAACTAGCAGATGGTGGGCTGTGAGGTTGTTTTATTACACTTTAGGCATCCCGGTTTGTTCATTTTGGCTTTTGGTCTTGTTCTTTCTGGAAACTACTCATGATCAAAGTTGAGAAACATCTTTTTTCTGCAAGAAGTCTTTCTCAAGAGAGAAGGCTCGTTTATTTTTTTATGGAAGTGGGGAGGCTAATTTTGATCCAACCTCAGTTAAGTGGAATTCCTCTATAATTTATCTCTGTTGTAAGTTGCCCAGCTTGTTTTGTTGCATTTTAGAAAGAGCCTTTGAAAGGTTATTTTTTGGGAAGGAGGGTTGAGGATTATTGGGAGTGAGTCCCACATTGGTTAATTTAGTGGAAGATCATGGGTTTATAAGTGAGGAATACTATCTCCATTGGTATGAGGTCTTTTGGGAAAGCCCAAAGCAAAGCCATGAGAGCTTATGCTCAAAGTAGACAATATCATACCATCGTGGAGAGTCATGCCCTAAATGTAGCCATGACAATAGAATCCTCAAATATCGAACAAAGAATTGTGAGCCTTGAAGGTGTAGTCAAAAGTGACTAAAGTGTCGAACAAATGGTGTACTTTGTTCGAGGGCTCTAGAGAAAGGAGTCGAGCCTCAATTAAGGGGAGGCTATTCGAGAGCTCCATAAGTCTCAGGGGAGGCTTATTGTGGAGAGTCTTGATTCCTAACAAGATGGAGGAAGGGGGCCCTTCTTTCTATAGAGAGAACCTTGCCGATCATTTTGAGTGGAGTAAGCATTATTCCAAATAAACTTTTTGCTTGGGATATATTCTACTTGATTGCAGATGACATGCCTTTGTTTTTCTTGCGAGTTTGTTTTACTCAGATCTTTCTTCTACTTCTACTAATTCAGGTGCTTGCAATCAGCAAAATTTATCCAAGAGCATCAATAGTCTTGAGAAGTTACTTGATGCAAAGGTGGGTTGTGGAGCAACCTATGTATATTTTAATCAGGAACTCTGGATGGAGTTATTCTTTTGGATCGAAACCCTTTTCTGGAGTTAGGTTTGAACTCCCTTTGTTCGGGCTTGTTTCTTTTATTCTTGTATATTCTTCATTTTTCTCTTTAAAAGTGCTGTTTCATACCAAAAAAGAGAAAAAAAAAAAAAAAAAAAAAAAAT
>NW_019268548.1:2363011-2375850 GCF_002738365.1 Cucurbita moschata | reverse complement strand
AAAAAAAAAAAAAAAAAAAAAAAAAAAAAAAAAAAAAAAAAAAAAAAAAAAAAAAAAAAAAAAAAAAAAAAAAAAAAAAAAAAAAAATCAGGAACACTGGTGGTGTTGTTATTTTGATAAGGAGACAGTAATTTTCATATAGAAAATCGTAAATACTACAGTGTAGTAAATGAATCCAAAAGAAATAATTACAATGTAAGGTCAGAAAAAATTCTACTTGTGTAAAATAAACGAAGGTTAATCAAGTGGACATCTTTTTCTTTAAAAAAGAATATTTCCAAGGAATCAAGGATTCATAGATCAAGCACAGTCCTGTGCAGTTCTCGTTTCACGTGTCAAATTTAAAAACTAATCCCATTGGAATAGTAAATTTCCTCAAAACACCTAAAATTTGAGCAAACATATATTTGAAATAACAAGTTCCAATCAAACATTTTCCAAAAAATTTCTTATATGATCAGTTTTGGATTTCTCCTGGGCATATGAACTTATATTACCCTGATGCAGTACTACAGTATTAGAACTGTTCATAAAGTCAAGGGAAAAAAAACTATGCTTTGTGTTTAAATTTAGTGGATGGTTGAGCATGATGTAAAAATAGAAATCGACCTTCCTTTCGTAGGTTTATTCAGTTGAAGATAGGGAAGAACTGGAAGCGTTTGTGTCATCACCACGTTTTAAAATCTATTATTATGGTCCTGTTGCAACTGGGTCGTCTAGCTCATTTATGACTTACTGTTGCCCACTTGAGGACGTGAAATGCCAGGTATTTCGGCAATTAATCTTTGTAACAACTTCGTTATCTAGATAGAGTTTCACTTCTTCCTTTTCTTGGGAGAGAGCAGTGTATAGTGGCTCTTGGTCAGATGAAAGGTGAACACGAAGGACTGCTGGCCACCAAGAAACTGTTGTGCAGGATGCACAAAAATATCATATTTTGTTTGGAAAACCTTGGTGTTTGGGGGGCATTGCAGGTAAAACTTTTCAGCATCTTACTGCCTTCTTATTTCCCTATTTTGTTATACATATATTTCCTGTACTCGATGTTTGTGTTAACTTTTTGTTTGTTTGTTTGTTTGTTTTTGTGGGAGGAGCTTATAGAAAGAGGTTAAAAAGCTCTATCTATAATAGAAGTTTTATTTTACTTCTTTGTTTTTGGTGAGATGGGGGTAGCAAATCTACATTGCTTTAGTAGACAACTTTTTACTCAAATTCACATATTTCTTTCCTTTGTCCTTGTTGGGAGTGGGAGGCGGGTGATGGAACGAAAGAGACTAACGTGAAGTTTTCTATGGTGGTATAAATAAGGTTCATCTTTTGATATCTAACAAAATGATGAGTGATTCTTTATGGAAAATTTCTGTTGATCCTTTTCTGTTCGTTTGACACATACAATTTTATCTGTCTTCATGTTAGCTTTACTTATTGATCTTTTCTTATCTGTTTTCTTAGGCCAGTAAAATTCTCTTAAGTGAAGATAACTCTGAGCGAAGTGAATTGATAGAGGCAGCAGCGGCAAACCCAAAACATGACTCCATAAGTGATAGATATCTTAATCAAGCTGCTGAAATTTTCGCATCGGGTTGCAAGATAGGTACTTCAAATTTCTTTTGGAGTAGATTAGATTTTGGTTCCTCTCTGATTTATAGCTATTATTCTCATTCTGTTGATCTTATGCTCCATTCGACAATTCGGTGGACCAGTACTGTCAACACTAATATATCATGACGACATTTGTGCTCCCTTAACTGAGATATTTGCGACCCTTTTGTAGATGCTGGGGTGTCAGATATGTTAAATGTTGATATTTTGAAAGAGCCATGTTTCTCAAAGAAGCTTTTACGGCTTATTGGAATTCTTTCTTCCTTCAGGTTAGAATTGAAATCTTTTACTGTCTACCATTACTTTTATGTTTTATTATTGTCTTTGTGGAAGTGAGAGGAATGCACGACTATGTGAGAATTGTACTCTCCCTCGAAAAAGAGAGAGAGAGAGATGTAACCCCCTTTTGGAATATATATAAAGACCCAAGTAGGTTGAAGAGAATTGGAGAACAGTCGCTGCTCATTTGCAGAATATATATGTATCGAGGTTGTTACGTTGAATATTGATTATTATGTGTTACAAAGGGATTTTGTTTATGAACAAATTTGTATACTGTAATGCTATTGATAACACAACCTATAGCTGCATACGTATATACACAAGTATAAGGAGGTGGCTGGATCTTTCTGGCAGATCTGCACAGCTTATGTCTTTTGCATATCTTTAATTTGTATTCAAGAAAGTGGATTTCTTGTAAAGCTTGCTAAAACATGCTATTTTCTCTGTTTCGTCATTTCAGGCATCGACCCAACATGAAGTGTATAATTTTTGTGAATAGAATAGTTATAGCTAGGTCCTTGTCGTACATACTTCAGAACCTCAAATTTCTGGCATATTGGAAGTGTGATTTTCTCGTCGGAGTCCACTCAAAGTTGAGGAGCATGTCAAGGAAGACCATGAACCATATTCTTACAAAATTCCGATCAGGAGAGGTACGTTGTCACGCACCCAACTAGTTGATTGAAAATTAAATCATCAATTCAGTTGATACAGTATGTCCTTGACTCTCTGACTATGAATGTCCTGAATCTCCTCTACCACCTTAGTACACTAATGACTTTTATGATAAAACTCAACTCTTTGAAGTTAAAAAGTAATCATAAACTAATTGAGTATGTAGGAAGCTAATGGTTATTTTGAACTTCAAAGAGTTGAATTTTATGATTAATCCTTGTGGCTAATTGCTTGGCAGCTAAACCTTTTGATTGCAACGAAGGTTGGTGAAGAAGGGCTTGATATTCAGACCTGCTGTCTTGTGATACGATTTGATCTTCCTGAAACAGTATCTAGCTTTATACAATCAAGAGGTCGAGCACGAATGCCTCAGTCTGAATATGCCTTCCTTGTTGATAGGTCCTGTTCTTATCTTTATTTAAATTACAACCAATTATTGTTTCAAAAGATTCTTTAGTTGATCAAATTCTTCTGTTTCTCAGTGGAAATGAAAAGGAGCTAGGGTTGATAGATGAGTTTCATAAAGATGAAAAACGGATGAACAGAGAAATTTCTTCTCGCTCATCCGTTGAGACATTTGATGGTCATGAAGAAAGCATCTATAGAGTGATTTCAACTGGTGCGTCTGTCACTTCTGGAAGAAGTATATCTTTACTACATGAATATTGCTCAAAACTTCCACATGACACGTAAGCGAAGCTTTCTCTAACACATTCAATTACTTTAATTTCATATAGTGGGCTTAATTTATCTTAATAATATATAATCTTTCATGATATTCTTGTACAAACAGGTACTTCGACCCCAAGCCGAAGTTTTTCTATTGTGATGATTTAGGAGGAACTATATGTCATGCAATTCTGCCCTCCAATGCACCGATCCCCCAAATTGTCAGCAGACCACAGCCTTCTGGGGTTGCTGCTAAAAAGGATGCTTGTCTAAAAGCTGTAGAGGAATTGCATAAACTTGGTGCTCTCAGTGACTATCTCTTGCCCATGAGAGACAATGCCAATGAAGGGGAATTAGAACTTGACTCTGATTCTGACAGCTCCGAAGGTTCACTTGAGTAACTCCCTGATTTTTAATTTTATTTTTATGGGTCTTGGTTGATATTTGTGAGCATGGTTGCAGATGAGACTTCGCGACGGGAGCTTCATGAGATGATATCTCCTGCTGCTTTCAAAGAGTCTTGGACTGGCTTTGGATATGTTATTCTTTACTGTTACCATATTAAATTTACTCCAAATCCTGAAGATAGGATCTACAAAGAATTTGGGTTATTTGTGAAGGCACCACTTCCCCAGGAGGCTGTGAGAATGGACCTTGAGCTTCATCTTGCACATGGAAGATCTGTAAAGGTAAATTTGATGCCATCAAGGGTCGTCGAGCTTATGGAGAATGAGGTAAATGGGTTCATCTACTGACTCTGGATTAAATTGTTCTCTTATAATTTTCAAATTTACCCTATGTACCTATGCTTGTCAGATTACCCAGGCTGAGTGTTTTCAGGAGATGTTTCTTAAGGTCATTTTAGACAGATCAGAATTTGTTCACGACTACATTCCATTGAGGAATAATGTCTCTAGATCTATTTCATCGACATCTTACTTGTTGCTTCCTGTGATTGTCCACGATATTGAGGGATCGGTTTTCATAGATTGGAAAGTTATTAGAAGATGTTTATCCTCCCAAATTTTCCAGAATCATGCATGCTCTATCGTCAAAGAAACTGCTTCCTCGGATACCCATTTGATCCTTTATGATGGCCGTAGAAGGTCGAGTGATATCGAGAATAGTTTAGTGTACGTCCCCTACAAGCGTGAATTCTTTTTTGTTACTAACATTGTGAGGAGGAAGAATGGATACAGCCAATACAAGGACTCAGGGTCCTTGAGTCATTTTGAGCATTTAAAGACCAGGTAGGTTTCTATGCAGTACCTTGGTTCTCTCTAATTTACTCTAATATTCCGATATCTTTATTAGTGCTTATTTGTATTACATTTATAAACTTTCTGTATGAATGTTGTGATCAGGTTTGGCATTCAACTTAAATACCCTGAGCAGCCTCTTCTTTGTGCAAAACCCCTATTCAGTTTGCACAACTTGCTACATGATAGAAAGCAGAAAGATTCTGGTAATGTTCTTAGTTCTTTTGCTACCTGTACTAGTAATTTTAGATTAAGTTGGCTGGATACAGGTGCTGGAAGAGTCGGATCGAGTTTTCATTTCTGTAATTACTTCGACATCTTTTGTGTGAGATCTCATATCGGTTGGGGAGGAGAACGAAGCACCCTTATAAGGGTGTGAAAACCTCTCCCTAGCAGACACGTTTTAAAAATCTTGAGGGGAAGCTCGAAAGGGAAAGCCCAAAGAGGACAATATCTGCTAGCGGTGGACTTGGGTCGTTATAAATGGTATCAGAGCCAGACACCGGGCGATGTGCCAGTGAGAAGGCCGTTCCCTGAAGGGGGTAGACACGAGGCGTTGTGCCAGCAAGGACACTGGGTCCTGAAGGGGGTGGATTTGGTGGGGGCCCCACATCGATTGTAGAAAGGAACGAGTGCCAGTGAGGACGCTGGACCTTGAAGGGGGGTGGATTGTGAGATCCCACATTGGTTGGGGAGGAGAACGAAACACCCTTTATGAGGGTGTGGAAACCTCTCTCTAGCAGACGCGTTTTAAAAAACCTTGAGGGGAAGCCCAAAGGCTAACGGTGGACCTGGGTCGTTACATTTTGTTTCGTTGTTCAGTCAATGCTCAATATTAAAGTTTCTTTTTAATACTTCACCTGCGGTATACGAGTAACTTCGATAGCCATACTTGCTACATAATGATTTACAATTTACAAGGTCTATAACTTGATGCAGAAGCACCTTATCTGGAAGAATATTTTATCGATATCGCTCCCGAGCTTTGTCAATTGAAGATAACTGGATTTTCGAAAGACATCGGGAGCTCTATATCTTTGTTGCCATCAATTATGCATCGTCTAGAAAATTTGCTTGTTGCTATTGAATTGAAGTGTATGCTAGCGGCTGGTTTTCCAGCAGGAGCTGAGGTTACTGCTAACAGAGTGGGTTGCTCTGTCTTGCACTTTGAATTTCTGTACACATTGTGATTCATTTCATGCCTTTAATAGCTATGAGTTTTCTTATTAGATTCTAGAAGCTCTCACCACTGAGAAGTGCCAGGAACGAATTTCCCTGGAAAGGCTTGAAATACTTGGTGACTCTTTCCTTAAATTTGCCGTAGCAAGGTACCTTTTTCTCGCCCACGATAAGTTCGATGAAGGAGAACTTACACGACGACGTTCTTATTTGGTGAAAAATATCAATTTGTTCAAGCTAGCAACTAGAAAGAATTTACAGGTATGATATATCCTGAGATTGATCAATAGATGTTGATATCATTTTTGATAGAAGTTGGCATTTGATACCCACATTCAATGGATCATAATATCAGTGCAAGTATCATTTCTTGTTTCAGGTATACATACGTGACCAGCCATTTGAACCTAGCCAATTTTATTTACTTGGTCGTCCTTGCCCAAGAATTTGTAACGAGGAAACACGAAACGATATCCATTCTCACGATAATGCAACAAATAATGCAAAAGCTAGTGAGACCAAGTGCAGCAAAGGCCATCACTGGTTACAGAAGAAAACGATCAGCGATGTGGTCGAAGCTCTGGTAGGAGCATTCCTAGTCGACAGTGGCTTCAAAGCTGCAATTGCATTTCTCAAATGGATCGGCATAAAAGTAGAATTCGAAGCTTCGCAGGTTACCAATGCTCTCGTGGCAAGCAAGGCTTACGTCCTACTTGCAGATACTATAAACATTTCTGCACTTCAAAGCTCATTAGGCTATAAATTTCTCCATAAAGGTCTGTTGCTGCAGGCGCTCGTACATCCGACTTACCACAAGCACGGAGGAGGTTGTTACCAGGTATGAACTTTCTCTTTTTCCACCTCGAATTTGTTCTTAACATTGCCATTTTGTTGATCTTTGCTATGGGTTTGAACAGAGATTAGAGTTTCTTGGGGACGCCGTCCTGGATTACTTGATCATGTCGTATCTATATTCAGCATATCCTAAGCTGAAGCCGGGTCTATTGACGGATTTGAGATCAGTGTTTGTGAGGAACGAAGCTTTTGCCAACGTTGCGGTCGATCGATTCTTCTACAAGTTTCTGCTTTGTGATTCTGCTAGCCTTCAAAGTGATATAAAAAGTTATGTAGACTTCATCAAATCACTTCCTTCGGAAAGAGATTCGCTCGAGCAGCCGAGATGTCCAAAGGTATTAGATATACAATTCAACGACAACATTATGTGGACTACTTTCGTTTGTTCCCTCATTTGAATGCTGCATCTTACATTGCTTGCAGCCTTTGGGAGACTTGGTGGAGTCTAGTGTTGGGGCCGTTCTTGTTGATACAGGGTTTGATATGAACTATGTCTGGAAGATAATGTTATCATTTCTGGATCCTATCATGAGCTCTTCAGGCTTCCAGCTTAGTCCTATTCGCGACATAATCGAAGTTTGTCAAAATTGTGGCTGGAAACTTCAGTTTAATCCATCGAAAATGGAAAAATATTACTCGGTTGAAGCAGAGGTGAAAGGGGACGACTTTCATGCCACGGCTTCTGCTGTCAACCGTCGAAAGAAAGACGCCGAGAAAATCGCTGCCAACTCTATACTCACGAAGTTGAAGGTGGATATGAGTTTAAATATACATGCCTTTCTATCACATGAATCTATGGTTTTAGCAATTTTCTTAACATTCTGCTGCAGGCTCAAGGATTCATACCTGAGGTGAATTCATTAGAGAAGATTTTAAAGTCGAGCGAGAAGATGAAACCTAAATTGATTGGTTATGATGAAACGCCCTCGGTCACGATGGATCAAATCGACGATGGCTTAGAATTTTCTGGTGCAGACTTAGATCCTCGTGTGCACCATGAAGTTGGGAATTCTCATCCATTTCGTATTACACGGATGAGTGAAACGCTGGCTTCTTCATCTGGAGCTGCAGGAGAACAGCTGAAGCCTAGCATCCCCCTTGAAGGTCATGATAGTTCAACAGACTTGCTGTCGTCGTCGTCGTCGTCATCGTCATCATCGTCATCGTCAGGTAGGCACCGTGGCAGCTACTATTCTTATGTGTTGAATTATTTTGTAATGCGCGGTGGTCTTTTTAGGTCGGTCGGGGAAAACAACGGCAAGATCTCGTCTGCATGAAGTTTGTGCCATAAACCATTGGAATCACCCTTCATTTAACTGCATGAATGAGGAAGGACCAAGCCATTTAAAGATGTGAGTCCTCACAATCTGGGAATATTCTTAAAAGCAGGAAGTCTGAATATGGTCCAATCTTTTTGCAGGTTCACATACAAGGTTGTGTTGGAGATAGAAGAAGCCCCCGATACGATTTTCGAGTTCTTCGGAGCACCACATTTGACGAAGAAGGCGGCAGCGGAGCATGCAGCAGAAGCAGCTCTTTGGTACTTGAAGAAGGAAAGGTACTTGGGTGACACAGATTGATTGGTGAAAGGCATTCCCTGTGGATAGCTAATGTGCAACTGTGGTAGCATACAACATATGAATAGAGCCATAAAGATTGTACAGAAAAGTTGTCTATTTTATCAACTCTGAGCGAGGACTCTCTAATTTATCCATTTATTCTGCCTTGTAAGATGTAAGTTCTGGACATACTTTTGGGGTTCCCCATTGTTTGAGATTAATATGAAAGCAATTAACCTAAATTGTCCCAAAAAAAAAAACCCTTCTTTTTGTGCCGTTTTTGGAATTATGACGTTAGGTGTCGACAAGGATTAGACCGTCGACTTTTAAAATGGTAACTGATGATATTCAAATGGGTTACAACCTTTTGTTTTAGGTTTGGAATAAACATTTTTAATCATTGTTTTATGGAATACTTACGAAGAAAAGGTTATTTTTGTAATTATAACGAACCTTGTTTTATTTTTATTTTTATTTTTATTATTTTTTATTTTGGGTTAAATTCAAAATTACAAATTAGAACTTTTAAGATTTTTGGAAGTTCATATAAAAAAATTGAATTGAATTAATTTTTTTAAAGAAAATAATGTTATAAAAATAAAATAAAATAAAATAATAATAATAAATTTGGGGGAAAAAAAGAAAAAATGGGTGTGTACATAAAAAGGTCGAGGCAGGTCTTGGTCGGGAATTATTTATTTGAATGAAAATATAAAACGCTATATTTTCAAAAAGATATCGAACAGAGGATCGATTATGGTGTGTGTGTGTCGAGCTTCGGCGGTTCACTCCGCCGCGCCGTCGTTAGCACTTTCTTCTCTCTCGGCGCGTCCTCTGAGGTTCTTCTTCAACCTTTTCTTTACCTAATTAATGTGCGTTTCTGAGTTCCTTTGCGAAATGTATATGTATGTACTCAGAGAGGGGTATCCTTTTGTAGGTACGCAGTGCTTGGAGCTGGTTTTGCTGGGCTTTCAGTTACTTGGCATTTGTTGAAGGTACGCCGGCTCTGTGGCTTTCTTTTTCCTCTTCGTTTCATCATACATCAACACCTTGCTTAGGCTGCTGCATACACTGTTTTCTTCTTCAATCCTTTTTTTTTTTTTTTTGGGATGTTGGACTGTGGTTTTTGTGTATTGAACTTTGTGATACTCGATTAGAAGGGTACGTGAATGAATCAATGATATATCCAAATGAGAATGATCTCGAGAATAAGAGCGCTAAAAAAGACTTTCAAAAATTAAAAGTTACTATACAGACAAATGCACCTTACTTTTCGGTGGCTCAACCATAAGAATTTCAAAGTTAAGCAGACTTGTTGTGCGACCTACTGAATATTTTCGAGATGACAAAACAAGTTGAAAAAACCCACTTAGTTGGTGGGAACAATCTTTCACTCTTAGAACTAAATAGGTAATTTGACATTGTCGCAGGAGAACGTCAGGGCCATCAAGTGCCGAATCTAGATTTTGAATCTTAATCTAAATTATGGGTAATTTGTAACTCTCTTTGAAATTCAAGTGTTTGTGAACTTTATGATTTATGACTGCTCGATGACATACGCTCTTGAAATATGTTCCCTCATTTTATCAGCCCTAATCCAAGGTCTATTGAACCTTAGTAGCCATTGCATCTACATATTCTATCTTAAGGCAGTGAGCCCAAAAATCTAAACAATGGATCTCCCATACTCATGAATGTAATTAACTGGATGGATTCCCGAGGTTCCTACTTCCTCTAATGCTTCAAGTTGATTGATCTTGCTTCTGCTACCAATTAATATATTTTGGGTTTTATCTCGAGGTTTCTTATCTTGCCAATGTGAGGCTCGATATATATGTTTCACTTCATCATATTATGTTTATTGCAGCTCTGTCCTAAGGACATATCTCTACTTATCGACATATATGACGAAGTTGGCACTGGTGGAGGAGCATCTGGAGTCGCCGGAGGGCTTCTTCACCCTTATTCTCCTAAAGGTTCCAACAACCTACTTAGTTACCCAATCTCCCTTGCAAAAATTGGCTAATCCCTTGAAATTATGTCAGTTAAACCTCTCTGGAAAGGTGCCGAGTGTTGGGCTGAGTGCTTAAAGCTTTTAAGCGTTGCGGAGTCAGCACTTCCCTCCAAAGAGTTGGATGGATATCATAATATGAATGGATCCGTTGTTCTAAGACGGTCTGTTACTTCATTTCTTTTAGCTTCTGAGAGATATATACTCATTCCCATCACCTGACATGCTTCTGCTGTATTTTGTTTACTTCAGGGGTATCTTGAGGCCTGCAATCAGCTTGAAGAATCTCATGATGTTAAAAGAAGTAATTATATCCTTCTATTTGTGTTACATTACTCTGATTAGAATGTCAAAACGACCTTGATAGTATCTTTGTTATTTACCCAGAATGCTCAGAACGGACTCGATAGCTGCAGAATCGAAACAATCGATGGAGATGCTGCCCAGAATCTTGTTCCTAAGCTTAACATTCCTCTAAATACAGCTTTTTATATGCCTCAAGCTGTAAATATCAACGCTCAACGTTATCTTGAGGTCACTACTTCAAAGCAAATGATACTTAAGTTGTTCTTCCATCTGTTATGATTAAAACAAATCTTTGATCTTTTTTGTTCCCAATCTGATGTATAGGCGCTGTTTATAGCATGTCAAAATCTGACCAAGGAAACATCACCCTCAAGTCTTGGTCATAAGGAGTTGTTCTTGCAGAAAAAGTCTATTAAGGAACTGGGTGAACTAGAAGGTAAGTGAAATTTCTCAAGCCAAATCTTCTCAGCATTATCTTGGAATTAAACTGTTCAAAGAACATTCTGTGCAGGGACATACGATGCTGTGATTGTTTGTCTTGGTGCTAAAATGATCATGCTTCCTGAACTTACTGGAAAGCTTCCTTTGAGAACTTGCAGAGGTGTAGTAGCTCATTTTCAGCTTCCCGACGATATCAGGTATCGGTTTTTTGTGCTTAGTATGTATTATCCCTCCAAAAAATTCATAATTTGCACCCGTGCGGGGGTCGAGATTTGAACTTCAAACTCCTTGATCCTGTTAGTCTGATATCTGGTATAATACTAAAATTTCAGCAATGCATACCCAGAGCTTGGGCCTTCTATACTGTCAGATGCATGGCTAGCCATACAGAGTCCTAGAAGTTTATATATGGGTTCAACATGGGAATGGAAATCAACAAATTCATCACCTGAAGTTTCAGAAGAGGAGGGCTCAAGGGCGGTTGCAGAACTCTTACCAAAGGTGTCTGCCATTTATCCCTCAATAAAGGAGTGGAGTTTCAGGAGAGCAAGGGCTGGTCTTAGAGCAATGCCACCACTCACTCCTCATGGATCTCTTCCTCTTATGGGTTGTATAGACGAGATTGTAAGACCTAACAGCTCTTGCAAGTACTGGTTATTTGGAGGGCTTGGTTCTAGGGGATTGTTGTACCATGGTTGGCTTGGGAAACTAACAGCACAGGCTGTGCTTTCATGCAAGGAAGAACTAATCCCATCTGAACTAATCTCTTGGAAGAAAGTAATGAATAGTTAAAGCTTCTTCCTAATTAGGAATCAATTCAAATGGGAACAGACCCACTTAAAAATGAAGTGACTTGTCGACCTTGCTATAGAGAATTTGCATAACATTTGCATAACATTTACACGATTCTCCCCACGAAATCCAATTGCAAGAAGAGATAACGCTACCTTTTCTTCCTCCGAAAGTATGTTTTGATTGTTGGGTGGAATTCATGGTACAAAATTCTTATCCCGAGAACTCTGTAGAAGCAAATTAAATATCTTGACTCATTGTCCACATATAAACCTGGCCCCCACTCGTGGCTCCTGCTAACGTTCCAACATCGTAAGGGTGTGCATCGAACCTGCATGGTATTGCAGATATGTTGGGGCTCTGCAAAACGAAGACTTTCTTCCGTTGTGCCCGTGAAATAACGTCTACTGCTCGCTTCATATTTCCAATGAAAATGTACGAGTCATCCCAACCCCAAATTGCTCTGCTTCCAAATAAACAGATGCCGTTAACAATTGGAGTCCAATATGCAAATTATCACTAAAAGAACGAGATCGCTTATATTTCATTCTCAGAACCACACTTGATAACCAGCCAAAAAACACCAATTACAGAAACTTTATGCAGCGCATCATCATTCATTTTGAAGAGATCAGGCACAAGAAAATTCATACGTGAACTACAACATATGCTACATGTAAGAAGATTAGCAACCCAGTGTTAAAAAAAAATTGTAGTGTACCATCATTCATATACTAGGACATGAGCATCAAACATTTTCATATTTAACATAAGAAAATAAGATGCTTAATAAAAAAAATAGTGAGACATTTTCATTCTTTTGGCAAGATTCGAATATCAATATGAACATCACGTGAAACTGAGCCATTCATACGTAAATTTAAAATGTCTCATTGAGTAGAGCTAGATGAACCGCACCAAGTAAATTTAAGATGCAAATGAAAAAGCGAAAAAAATTAAGAAGTGATAAAGAGGACAGGGCTACAAAACTTACCTGAAAGAAGAAATCCACCTGCCTGTCTGATTATCATGTGGTATCATCAAAGTATCTTTAAAATTAACTCCACCGGTTATGCCAACATTGTCGTCAAAACTACACGAAATGAAACCTATTAATCCCACAGCTATCATATGATACTATTAAGCCATGAAACCTAATACTACACTCGCCCAATTCCAGTACTTTCATGGGGGGGGGGGGGGGGGGGG
>NW_019268548.1:2306954-2361582 GCF_002738365.1 Cucurbita moschata | reverse complement strand
GGGGGGGGGGGGGGGGGGGGGGGGGGTTGATCATTCTTCTCATGTAACCATAAAAGAGCTATAGTTTGAGATGAATAAACGAACTGCACTTTCAAAATAGTTGAGGTGAACAAACATTTAGAAAATTATAGTACCCAATGGCCAATTCATTGTTGCTCTGACGTAATACTAAAAGAAAACAATTCCTTGAGCAAACAAAACTATAGATTTTCATGCATACTACCTCTATATTCCACTCCCTCCCTTTCAGCTTAAATTATGAACCAAATTAAGTCCTCTAGTAAAAACAGTACAGAAAAGAAGAAAAGAATTACTGCTAGATTAAAAGGGTAATTCCGAACTCAATGAACCTGAGCTATAGGACACATTATTTATTCTCTCCTTTACCTTTTATGCTGACTCTGTTACTAGTGTTTCCCTATCATAAAGTTCCAAAAGATGATCCATTTACCTAGTAGTTGCAATGAAGCGTCCAGAGGGTGAGAAGTAAGCAGAATGAATCGCCCTTTTGTGGTTTATCGTCTTCAAGGGCTTTTCAGCATTAACACTTCTCAAATCCCAAAGACAGGCAGTTCCATCACTAGAACCAGTAGCCATGATGTTGCAATTTTCTACACTAAAATCTATGGTATTGATCCTATCTTCATGCAACATCCATTCCATTGGGCAGTTTCCAGTCCTTTTATCCAATATATTCAACCCTCCACGACCCTCAGCAAAATATAAGCAGTTTGCATCGTTTGATTGTTGAGCAAGAGAATATACAGTATATTCACTGCGATACAGAAGATCAAACATCTCTTTCTCTGCATCCATCAACCGTATAAATCCATCATAGCAACTGGTATGAACCTGAAATCATGACACAAAAATCATAATTAGCAGATTCAAATCTAATTGCATAATGTCAGCAATAGTAGCCATGCAAAATTCGGGATCCCGTTCCTAAACCATAAAAAGTATGTTGACAATAAAGAAACTGACTAGTGTGGATGTAAATCTCCATGCAAAATCAACCACTTCAACCATCCAAACACATCAACAGATTATTTTTCCTTAATTAAAAACTGCATCTTCCATCACTCAAGCACATTGTCTCCTTTGGTCAAATATCTGGTTCACAACTGACTACTAAGAAATGCCATTAAATACAGAAGGCATGAAAACAAGTTGCAGATGCTCGAGAAGCAATTCAACAATTAACTAGAACTAATATTTATTGACACATAAAGACTACTTCCACCTATGCCTAAGTGAACCTTTTCCATCACAAGAATAACTTGCCAAGAAATAATAAGCTCGCTTAATCTGAACTCCAGCAAAAAAGTAAAATAAATGGAAATTTACGATAAAACCTATTGAGAACCAACCGATCTATCCTCACATAGTACGAATTATTGTACGCAAGAACCAAGAGCCTTTTCATGCTAAAAACAGATCATAGAAAATAGCATATATTTCAAAAAATCAAATGCAAAAAATTATTCCTAATCTTTGAAGTCTTCCTAGATTCCCCCAGAAAAACAGTACCTTCGACAATGCATGCCGTTGAATTGAAATCCCAGAAATGGGACCTGAATGCGGGTGATACAAATAAACACCATTTCCTTCCTCTGACTGGTGATCAGCATTCCAAAACCCAACTTCCCCAAACTTGTTACCTACAACAATCATTCTAGAATCACGACAAGGGAAAAACCGCAATGCCATTATTCTTCCAGGCACAACCCGAGCTATGTTGTTGGCATTCAGAACCAAAGACCCAACCTTTAAGCGACTTCCATCGTTCTTATGTTCCATCTTAATCGATCTCGTCCAGTGACCTTTAATGTCACTAGTTAGTTCTTCAGTCTGTGTATTAACTAAATTCGGAGAATTATCAATAGGTTCCATCTTCAAACAATTCCCATTTCCCCCTCCTTCAGTCTTTATCTCTTTCGGGAAACTTCCATTGCCTTCCTCCAATTTAAAATCCTTAACATCATCAACTAATTCCTCCTTCACTGACCTGCTTTCCAGAGATTTAATCGAAATACCTACAATTGATTCAATCAGTGACCGATGAGACTCCCTCTCACTACAAACTTCAATCATTTCAAGGGGGCCTGAAACACGACGCGAAGGCATAGACTTGGGATCTGACTTCCGAATCTTAGTAACCGGCTCCGTAATATCATCAGAAACACTTTTGGCATCAGGGGGAATTCCTCTAGCACGTAAAGAGCGCCGCAAAACTATCGGAGTATCGATTTTAGGTTTGGTCTTCGGATAAACCTTTTCCGATTTGGTTTCAACTCTGGAAGGGGAATAACAAAGAGATCACAAACAAAACAGAAAAAAAACGAAGTAGGATGCCGAAATCAGTAGGAAGAGTTAGAGAGAGACCTTTGACGCTTAGAGGCAGCAGAGAGTTCGGAGGCTTTGGACTGAAGCTTGAGGGCGGCCATCATTTCATCGTTGCGGCGAATGTTCTCGAGCCTCTTGCGCTCGTACTCAGTGAGAGCTTGAGAGGCCATGGGAAACAGAAAGGGTTTAGGGCAGAGGTAGAAGCAGAAGGAGAATTGGGGTTTCGTGGAGTTCGAAATATGGAAATGATTCTTATATACAGTTGGAGTTGGCGGGAAAACACCACCGGCGGGTTGAGGGGATACATTGCCTATTTAATCGCCACGTCACTCTCATGCTCTGTGGCTAAAATATTTTTGTTCAATTATAAATTAGTTCTTTTTTATAAGAAATATTATGTCATAAGTTTCTTCATAAATTGTATTTATTTAATCCTTTTAATTTTAGTTTTTTTTTCCTTTTTTTTCTTTTAATGAAAGTAAATTAAAATTTTCCCAATACAATAGAGTTTTTTTTTTTTTTACACCCAATCTCACCGCTAGAAAATATTGTCTGATTGATTCGTTAGTATCGTTGTCATCCTCATACTTTTAAAACGCATCTATTGGGTACTGAAAAGGGGTTTCAACGTCCTTATAAGAAATGTTTTGTTTCCTTCTCTAATCAACGTGGAATCCACAATCTGTTCTCGTTGATACTTTGTCCGATGACTGGATCGTTAGCAAATATTGTATGTTTGGCTCGTTACGTATCACTGTGAGCCTCGCGATTTTGAAACACATCGCCTCCTAAAGAGAGGTTTCCATAGCAGAAAGTTTAAAGATATTTTTATTAATTTAACCAATAAATTATAACACAGACAACTATAACCATAATGTCTTTATTATTACAAGAAATTTTAACTTTTTCAGCTTATTTTGTCCTTGATTAAGAACTTCAGTCTAGAGTATATTTTCCTTATAAGAGTTACAAGTACAAAAGAAAGAATAACCCATTTCACCATCTATAATACATTTTTCTTCTTCGTTTTTGTTGAAAGTCAGCCAAATGTTGTCCACTCAATCACAGATCAAAGAGTATAGTGCTGTTGGATAGTGTCAATGTCCAACCCCTTCAACTTCACCACCGACTCTACATGGCCCTTCAAAGTGTGGAGTTCCCTCAGCCTGCACCGTTCAACATTCAAACACTTACTAAAAAGTTCATACAATTCCTGGTCTGTCGTGCTTGGAATGACTTTCTAAGTGTTCGATATTGATTTGTTTTCGAATTTACCTGGCAATTTCAGCTCTTTTCTTGGCTTGCTCTGCAATCGCTGAAAGTTCCTCGTAGCTGCTCTTTTCATGAAATATGGTTTCTGGTGGCTGCAGGCCATGCCTTGTACGTTGTGCTATAGCCCATTGTGCCTCTCTTTCGCCTTTTCCGTAATCCTTCTTCGTCGTAAACGCAGTCTACGGTAGCAGAATGGTCGAGAACATTCTTCAGCACGACATCCTATAAGTGAAATGACATTACAGAAGTTCGAACACGGACCTTATTCTCGAGCATGTTGTCCCAGGCCTTGCCGCTGAGGCCATAACGGATTGCAAATTTGAGGACATCAAGTGGGAAGTAAGTGACAATACTGAATAACCAGATGGCTCCTGCCCATCCCCACCCAATGCCTTTGATCCTTGCAAAGTCCCATTTGGAGTATACAGCAATTAGAGTGGCAACCTGAAAGGTAGGTAGCAGAATACAAAACAACGTGAGATCCCACATCGGTCGGGGAGAACGAAACCCTTTGTAAGGGTTTGGAAAACTCTCCCAAGCGCATTTTAAAAACTTTGAGGGGAAGCCCGAAAGGGTAAGCCCAAAGAGGACAATATCTGCTAACGGTGGGCTTAGGACGTTACAAATGGTATCAGAGTTAGACATTGGGTGATGTACCAGCAAGGAGGCTGAGCCCCGAAGAGGGTAGACACGAAGCAGTGTGCCAACAATGACGCTAGGGCTCCGAAGGGGGTGGATTAGGGGGACCAACATTGATTGGAGAAGGGAACGAGAACTGCTAGCAAGGACGCTGGGCCTTGAAGGGGGTGGATTGTGAAATCCCACATCGGTAGTGGAGGAGAACGAAACATTCTTTATAAGGGTGTGGAAACCTCCCCTAGAAGACGCGTTTTAAAAACGAGGGGAAACTCGAAAGGGAAAATCCAAAGAGAACAATATCTGCTAGTTGAGGGTTTAGGCTGTTACAAACCATGTGAAGTTTTGAAAAGGGTTTGAAAGGAGGTAGAAGAAGAAGTGTTGTTCTTACCAACTGTGCAGCAAGGAAGGCAATAACTAGCAAGAAACCAGGGCATTCAACAAAGGACCAACTTCTTGACCTGGTGACAAAGATGAGAGCTTGACTGATAATGCTCACTTGAAGATAGAGAGCAGAGTTCATCTCAGCAAGATCTTTGAGTGGCTTTACACCAAATGTTTTCTGCAGACAATGTTGACATGTTAGTATACAATGTCATCTTTTTGAGTGGCTTTACACCAAATGTTTTCTGCAGACAATGTTGACATGTTAGTATACAATGTCATCTTTGTGTTTAACGTTCAGGGCACCATATCGTTTTCTCACCGGGAAGAAGACGGTTTCGTTGGCGAGCCAGAAGAAAAACACGGTAGTGAAGGCCATGTATGTTCCAAGGACAACACCAGTAGCAAAAATCTCTTTGAGTCTCCATGAGTCAGGCACAGGTGACGGCTTCACCCTATCCTTTGAAATGGTCATGATGGTTCCATCGTTTAGGATGGCAATGATAAGGACCATAAAAGGCGAGAAATCAAACTTCCAGATGAGAGCAACAAGCATGAATCCCAACACAATACGTATAGTAATGGATACTGCATAGATAGTGTAGTTTTTCATTCTTTGAAAGATGGCTCTACTGGTTAACACAGCACTCACAATCACACTTAGTCCTGGCTCGGTCAAGACAATGTCTGATGCGCTTCGTGCTGCGTCGGTTGCATCAGCCACAGCGATACCGATGTCGGCCCTCTTGAGAGCAGGAGCATCATTGACACCATCTCCTGTCATGCCACAAATATGTTTCCTCTCCTGAAGTCTCTTAACAATCTCATACTTGTGTTCTGCAATCCACAAATGACTAGATTAGTTGGGGTGGGAGGGACTCCCACGTTGGCTAATTTAGGGAATGATCATGGGTTTATAAGTAAGGAATACATGTCCATTGGTACGAGGTCTTTCGGGGAAGCCCAAAGCAAAACCATGAGAGCTTATGCTCAAAGAGGACACTATCATACCATTGTGGAGAGTTGTGTGGAGAGTTGTGATTCCTAACAATCTCTTGTGGTTAAAAGTATAACGTGATTACCCGGGAAGACTCCTGCAAACCCATCAGCCTTCTCAATGAGTTCATCAACAGGAATAGAAGCAATTGTCTCATCCATGCTTTGCCCGAGCAAAGACGACGACGGATACATGTTCGTGCCCATGCCGAGCCTCCGACCGGTTTCTTTCCCTATTGCAAGTTGGTCACCAGTGATCATCTTAACATTAACACCAAGTTCTAGAGCTCGGCGAATGGTTTCTGCACTGTCATGCCTTGGAGGATCAAATAGAGGCAAGAGACCAACAAATTCCCATGGTTCTCCAGCACTTTCCTTGTCCTTGTCTTTAACAGTCTAAACATGATGGCAAACAAGGTTTAGAGGTAATAAGAAAGCCTATTCATTCTATGAGTTAATGAACCTATTTTGTATATATATTCACACAATTCACCTGCCGACCAACGGCCAATGAACGAAGACCGCGATTAGCGTAGTTATCGATAATGGTATGAGCTTTCTGCCTTGCTTCACCTTTAAGGTCACAAAGGTCAATGATCTAATACCAAAATGACAGAGTTAGGCATCTAAAACAAATGTGGTTCTTCGTAAGTGACATTGGCTATCAGACAACAACACTACCTGTTCAGGAGCGCCCTTGCTGCTTCTGTGCCAGTTACCATCTGTGTCGATGTAGGTAATGGCAGTACGTTTATCGACCGGGTTAAACGGCAAGAAATGCACCTCAGTTATTCCTGCTCTTGCCTTTAAGAGAGCCAAATGGTTCAGTATACCACAAAAGGTTCAGTAAAAGGAAGCCCATGAACATAAAAACAAAGCTGAGTATTAAACCTCTTTGGGGTCATCCAACATTCCAACAATGCAGGCATCGATGGCGTCTTGATTTTCGACTCTCGACGCTCTTGCAGCAAACAGCATGACAGCGTCCTTGTCCATGTTTGGTACAAACACCTGCAGTCAGAAAGGCACCATGATGAGCCATGATCAAAGCCAATGAGTGAAACTATGTGAGCTTGACCTCAATCAGGGACTTGTCTACTGTGAGCTTGTTGAGGGTGAGAGTTCCTGTCTTGTCACTGCACAGGACATCCATTCCAGCCATCTCTTCAATGGCTGTCATCCTCTTGGTGATGGCACCTTGCTGCGAAAGGCGATGCGATCCGATGGCCATGGTTACTGAAAGAACTGTTGGCATTGCAATGGGAATGCCTCCAATGAGAAGCACCAACAAGTTGTCAATGCCCTCTCTGTATGCTCTGTGCTGGATAGCAAACATTACTAGAATCTCAATGACCATCCCGACCGCGATCGAGCATATACAGAAGTTTCCAATGGCCGTCAACACCTGATCAATGATAAACCATTAGAACCACAAATCTTGCCATGAATCCTACGTTACTTTGGTTATGCAAGAATCAAGAGTTTTTCTTTTACCTTTTGGAAATGACCAACTTGGTTGGTGCTGTCCACAAGATGAGCTGCCTTTCCAAAAAAGGTATGCACTCCAGTGGCAATAACAACGGCCTCAATCTCACCTTGCTTGCAGGTGGAGCCAGAGAACACTCCATCACCAGGATTCTTGGTGACAGGCAAAGATTCACCCGTAAGAGCAGACTGGTCGATCTTCAGAGGATCGCCTTCTAAGAGACGTGCATCGGCCGGGATAATATCTCCTAATTTAACGCTAATCACATCCCCTGGAACCAGAATTGCTGCCTCCTCTTCTTTCCACTTTCCATCTCTTAGAACCTACACGAGTTGAAAAACAACAATCTCATGAACCGCATTATCCCGTGTTAAATCATCACTAAACTCAAAAGTTTAAGTGGATGGGTTAGAGTAAATTTAATCATGTTCTCATATAACTTCGAGACCCAACAAATCCTTCCGTTGACATCCAAAGAGTTGGAGAGAAATATCTCTTGTTTTGATTGTTTGGAATCACGACTCTCTATAATGGTATGATATTGTCCACTTTGAGCATAAGCTCTCGTGGGTTTACTTTCGGTTGCCCCAAAAGATCTCATACGAATAGAGATATATTCCTTACTTATAAACCTATGATAACCCCTTAATTAGTCGATGTGGGACTCCTCTCCCAACAATGCTCAACAATCATCCCCTCGAACAAAGTACACCATAGAGCCTCCCTTGAGGCCTATGGAGCCCTCAAACAATCTCTCCTTAATCAAGGTTCGACTCCTTCTCTAGAGCCCTCAAACAAAGCACACCCTTCGTTTGACACTTGAGTCATTTTTTACTACACCTTCAAGGTTCACAACTTCTTTGTTCGACATTAGAGGATTCTATTGACATATCTAAGTTAAGAGCATGACTCTGATACCATGTTAGGAATCACAACTCTCCACAATGGTATGATATTATCCACTTTGAGCATAAGCTCTCATAGCTTTACTTTTAGTTTCACCAACAACCTCATATCAATGAAGATGTATTCTTTACTTATAAACTCATGATCAACCCCATTAGCTGACATGGGACTCCTCTCCCAACAATTCTTAACAATGACACCATATTAACCCACCCAAAACTTCGAAAAGGAATGCAAATACCTTGGTTTTGGGGGCCAGACCAGCCATGAGAGCAGCAGCTGCATTTCCAGCGTTGTTCTCTTCAATGAAACTAATGGTAGAGTTAATGATCAACAACACAATAATCCCAACAAAATCTTGCCAATCCGGTGGTTTCCCCTGCATTTTAAACCACAATCTACCTTGAGTTTCTAAGTGTAAGAGAACGAACAAGAACAAATTTGGGTAAAATGTATAAGTACCCCTCCATTAGCCAGGGCAATGGCCATGATTGCTGCAGATTCCATAACCCATGATAGAGGATTCCACATAAACCCCAAGAACTTTAAAACTTTGCTCTCTTTTTTCTCTTCAAGCTTGTTAGGACCAAAAATTTGGAGCCTCTTTTCTCCTTCTGCTGTGCTCAATCCTTCTTTAGTGCACTTTAGCTTCTCAAAAACTTCCTCCACAGGAATCCGTTCCTACAAGAACCCACATAGAAAAACAAAGATCAAAACACAAAAAAACAGAGAATCGCAAAAACAAAACAAAAGAAACAATGAATCAATGTTCTTACTAGATCAACGTTCTCATTCTTGACATCTTCCAACGAAATATCGCCCATAGCTGACCAAAAACAAGCAAAACGTAGAAGAAAATCTCCAAAAACACTTGGAATATCCCTTCTTTCTCCGGCAGGCTCTACTTATAGGAAATGGAGAAGGCGAGGGAGTTGATTCAAGAAACCCCATGATCGGCTGTGGGTTGCTAAATGAGTAAACCTGCAGAGCTGGAGTGGTTACAACCAGTGCCGAGCAGAGTTGGTTGATACCTTCTGTGGCTTCCCAGACCCTACGGGCTGTTCCAGTAACAGGTTGGCGGATGTGGCAATGAGAATGTAGCATTTTGTTCATGGTCCTGCTACAAAAACAAAATCATTTTATTTATTTATTTATTGGTTTGAGGTTAGAATTTTGGTTACAATTAGCATTATATAAATGATAATTGAAATCAATGTATTGAGTTAGAATAAGTTTTGATAAGTTTTGACGTGAATTTAAAATTTATGTTTTGGATGTATATTTATCAAATATAATTATGTTTTATTTTACTTTAATTTGGATTAATATTATTACTAAAAACTAAGACCCGCCTCTAACAAAGTTAAAAATTCTCGTTTAACTGACTAAAGGGAGCGTGGAAAGATTTTTTCTGTTAGCTATACAGAACCAAGAACTAGGATTAAATTTTTCGTCCCAAACCTATCGATTTAATTTTAGTAGCCGGCTCCGTAATATCATCTGAAACACTTGGCATCAGGGGGAATTCCTCTAGCACGCAAAGAGCGCCATAAAACTATGGGAGTATCGATTTTAGGCTTGCTCTTCGGATAAACCTTTTCCGATTTGGTTTCAACTCTGGAAGGGGAATGACAAAGAGATCACAAACAAAACAGAGAAAAAACGAAGTAGGATACAGAAATCAGTAGAAAGAGTTGGAGAGAGACCTTTGACGCTTGGAGGCAGCAGAGAGTTCAGAGGCTTTGGACTGAAGCTTGAGGGCGGCCATCATTTCATCGTTGCGGCGAATGTTCTCGAGCCTCTTGCGCTCGTACTCAGTGAGAGCTTGAGAGGCCATGGGAAACTGGAAAGGGTTTAGTGCAGAAGCAGAAGGAGAATTGGGGTTTCGTGGATTTCGGAATACGGAAATGATTCTTATATATGGTTGGAATTGGCGGGAAAACACCACCGGTGGGAGTTGTGGGACCACATTGCCTGTCTAACCGCCACGTCACTCTCATGCTCTGTGGTTAAAATCTTTTTGTTGAATTATAAATTAGTTTCTTTTTTAATAAATACTGTCATATGTTTGGTCATAAATTGTATCTATTTAATCCATTTAATTTTAGTTTTTTTTTTAATGAAAGTACATTAAATATAGTACTAAGACTATTTTTTAACTTTTTAATAAAAGTGAGTATTAATAAAACTTTTTAAAATTTGAAAATGGATAGTTTAGTGATTTTTTTTACACTCAAAGCCCACCGCTAGGAAAATACTGTTCGATTTGGTCCGTTACTGTCAGCTCATGATTTTAAAATGCATCTACTAGGTATTGGGAGAGGTTTCCACATCATTATAAGAAATGTTTCGCTCCACTCTCCAACCAATGTGGAATCTCACGATCTACTCTTTAGGGATCTAGCGCTCTCGCTGACACACCGTGGGATGATGGGCTCTAATACCATTTGTAACGGCTCAAGTCAACCGCTAGCATATATTGTCTGTTTTGGTGCGTTACGTATTGCTGTGAACCTCATAATTTTAATACGTATCTCCTAAAGAGAGGTTTCTACTTATAAAGAATGTTTCGTTTCACTCTCAAATAAACGTGGAATCCCACGATAACAAAGTAGAAAGTTTAAAGATATTTTTATTAATTTAACCAATAACTCAATTACAATTTTTTCACGTTATTGTGTCCTTGATTAAGAACTTCAGTCTATAATATATTTTCCTTATAAGAGTTGCAAGTACAAAACGAAGTTACCCATTTCACCATCTATCATACATTTTTCTTTTAAATTATTCCTCCTTCGTTTTTGTTGAAAATCAGCCTAATGTTGTCCACTCAATCACAGATCAAAGAGTGTAGTGCTGTTGGATAGTGTCAATGTCCAACCCCTTCAACTTCACCACCGACTCTACATGGCCCTTCAAAGTGTGGAGTTCCCTCAGCCTGCACCGTTCAACATTCAAACACTTACTAAAAAGTTCATACAATTCCTGGTCATCGTGCTTGGAATGACTTTCTAAGTGCTCGGTATTGATTTGTTTTCCAATTTACCTGGCAATTTCAGCTCTTTTCTTGGCTTGCTCTGCTATGGCTGAAAGTTCCTCGTAGCTGCTCTTTTCATGAAATATGGTTTCTGGTGGCTGCAGGCCATGCCTTGTACGTTGTGTTATTGCCCACTGTGCCTCTCTTTCGCCTTTTCCGTAATCCTTCTTCGTCGTAAACGCAGTCTACGGTAGCAGAATGGTCGAGAACATTCGTTAGCACGACACCCTATAAGTGAAATGACATTACAGAAGTTCAAACACGGACCTTATTCTCGAGCATGTTGTCCCAGGCCTTGCCGCTGAGGCCATAACGGATTGCAAATTTGAGGACATCAAGTGGGAAGTAAGTGACAATACTGAATAACCAGATGGCTCCTGCCCATCCCCACCCAATGCCTTTGATCCTTGCAAAGTCCCATTTGGAGTATACAGCAATTAGAGTGGCAACCTGAAAGGTAGGTAGCAGAATACAAAACAACGTGAGATCCCACATCGGTCGGGGAGAACGAAACCCTTTGTAAGGGTTTGGAAAACTCTCCCAAGCGCATTTTAAAAACTTTGAGGGGAAGCCCGAAAGGGTAAGCCCAAAGAGGACAATATCTGCTAACGGTGGGCTTAGGACGTTACAAATGGTATCAGAGTTAGACATTGGGTGATGTACCAGCAAGGAGGCTGAGCCCCGAAGAGGGTAGACACGAAGCAGTGTGCCAACAATGACGCTAGGGCTCCGAAGGGGGTGGATTAGGGGGACCAACATTGATTGGAGAAGGGAACGAGAACTGCTAGCAAGGACGCTGGGCCTTGAAGGGGGTGGATTGTGAAATCCCACATCGGTAGTGGAGGAGAACGAAACATTCTTTATAAGGGTGTGGAAACCTCCCCTAGAAGACGCGTTTTAAAAACGAGGGGAAACTCGAAAGGGAAAATCCAAAGAGAACAATATCTGCTAGTTGAGGGTTTAGGCTGTTACAAACCATGTGAAGTTTTGAAAAGGGTTTGAAAGGAGGTAGAAGAAGAAGTGTTGTTCTTACCAACTGTGCAGCAAGGAAGGCAATAACTAGCAAGAAACCAGGGCATTCAACAAAGGACCAACTTCTTGACCTGGTGACAAAGATGAGAGCTTGACTGATAATGCTCACTTGAAGATAGAGAGCAGAGTTCATCTCAGCAAGATCTTTGAGTGGCTTTACACCAAATGTTTTCTGCAGACAATGTTGACATGTTAGTATACAATGTCATCTTTGTGTTTAACGTTCAGGGCACCATATCGTTTTCTCACCGGGAAGAAGACGGTTTCGTTGGTGAGCCAGAAGAAAAACACGGTAGTGAAGGCCATGTATGTTCCAAGGACAACACCAGTAGCAAAAATCTCTTTGAGTCTCCATGAGTCAGGCACAGGTGACGGCTTCACCCTATCCTTTGAAATGGTCATGATGGTTCCATCGTTTAGGATGGCAATGATAAGGACCATAAAAGGCGAGAAATCAAACTTCCAGATGAGAGCAACAAGCATGAATCCCAACACAATACGTATAGTAATGGATACTGCATAGATAGTGTAGTTTTTCATTCTTTGAAAGATGGCTCTACTGGTTAACACAGCACTCACAATCACACTTAGTCCTGGCTCGGTCAAGACAATGTCTGATGCGCTTCGTGCTGCGTCGGTTGCATCAGCCACAGCGATACCGATGTCGGCCCTCTTGAGAGCAGGAGCATCATTGACACCATCTCCTGTCATGCCACAAATATGTTTCCTCTCCTGAAGTCTCTTAACAATCTCATACTTGTGTTCTGCAATCCACAAATGACTAGATTAGTTGGGGTGGGAGGGACTCCCACGTTGGCTAATTTAGGGAATGATCATGGGTTTATAAGTAAGGAATACATGTCCATTGGTACGAGGTCTTTCGGGGAAGCCCAAAGCAAAACCATGAGAGCTTATGCTCAAAGAGGACACTATCATACCATTGTGGAGAGTTGTGTGGAGAGTTGTGATTCCTAACAATCTCTTGTGGTTAAAAGTATAACGTGATTACCCGGGAAGACTCCTGCAAACCCATCAGCCTTCTCAATGAGTTCATCAACAGGAATAGAAGCAATTGTCTCATCCATGCTTTGCCCGAGCAAAGACGACGACGGATACATGTTCGTGCCCATGCCGAGCCTCCGACCGGTTTCTTTCCCTATTGCAAGTTGGTCACCAGTGATCATCTTAACATTAACACCAAGTTCTAGAGCTCGGCGAATGGTTTCTGCACTGTCATGCCTTGGAGGATCAAATAGAGGCAAGAGACCAACAAATTCCCATGGTTCTCCAGCACTTTCCTTGTCCTTGTCTTTAACAGTCTAAACATGATGGCAAACAAGGTTTAGAGGTAATAAGAAAGCCTATTCATTCTATGAGTTAATGAACCTATTTTGTATATATATTCACACAATTCACCTGTCGACCAACGGCCAACGAACGAAGACCGCGATTAGCGTAGTTATCGATAATGGTATGAGCTTTCTGCCTTGCTTCACCTTTAAGGTCACAAAGGTCAATGATCTAATACCAAAATGACAGAGTTAGGCATCTAAAACAAATGTGGTTCTTCATAAGTGACATTGGCTATCAGACAACAACACTACCTGTTCAGGAGCGCCCTTGCTGCTTCTGTGCCAGTTACCATCTGTGTCGATGTAGGTAATGGCAGTACGTTTATCGACCGGGTTAAACGGCAAGAAATGCACCTCAGTTATTCCTGCTCTTGCCTTTAAGAGAGCCAAATGGTTCAGTATACCACAAAAGGTTCAGTAAAAGGAAGCCCATGAACATAAAAACAAAGCTGAGTATTAAACCTCTTTGGGGTCATCCAACATTCCAACAATGCAGGCATCGATGGCGTCTTGATTTTCGACTCTCGACGCTCTTGCAGCAAACAGCATGACAGCGTCCTTGTCCATGTTTGGTACAAACACCTGCAGTCATAAAGGCACCATGATGAGCCATGATCAAAGCCAATGAGTGAAACTATGTGAGCTTGACCTCAATCAGGGACTTGTCTACTGTGAGCTTGTTGAGGGTGAGAGTTCCTGTCTTGTCACTGCACAGGACATCCATTCCAGCCATCTCTTCAATGGCTGTCATCCTCTTGGTGATGGCACCTTGCTGCGAAAGGCGATGCGATCCGATGGCCATGGTTACTGAAAGAACTGTTGGCATTGCAATGGGAATGCCTCCAATGAGAAGCACCAACAAGTTGTCAATGCCCTCTCTGTATGCTCTGTGCTGGATAGCAAACATTACTAGAATCTCAATGACCATCCCGACCGCGATCGAGCATATACAGAAGTTTCCAATGGCCGTCAACACCTGATCAATGATAAACCATTAGAACCACAAATCTTGCCATGAATCCTACGTTACTTTGGTTATGCAAGAATCAAGAGTTTTTCTTTTACCTTTTGGAAATGACCAACTTGGTTGGTGCTGTCCACAAGATGAGCTGCCTTCCCGAAAAAGGTATGCACTCCAGTGGCAATAACAACGGCCTCGATCTCTCCTTGCTTGCAGGTGGAGCCAGAGAACACTCCATCACCAGGATTCTTGGTGACAGGCAAAGATTCACCCGTAAGAGCAGACTGGTCGATCTTCAGAGGATCGCCTTCTAAGAGACGTGCATCGGCCGGGATAATATCTCCTAATTTAACGCTAATCACATCCCCTGGAACCAGAATTGCTGCCTCCTCTTCTTTCCACTTTCCATCTCTTAGAACCTACACGAGTTGAAAAACAACAATCTCATGAACCACATTATCCACGGTTAAATTATCACTAAACTCGAATGTTTAAGTTGATGGGTTAGAGTAAATTCAATCACGTGCTCATTTAACTTCGAAGACCCAACAAATCCTTCCAATGACATCCAAGAGTTGGAGAGAATTCTTGTTATGATTGTTAGGAATCACGACTCTCTACAATGGTATGATATTGTCCACTTTGAGCATAAGCTCTCGTGGCTTTACTTTTGGTTTTCTCAACAGGCCTCGTACCAATGAAGATGTATTCCTTACTTATAAATCCATGATCAACCCCTCAATTAGCCGATATAGGACTGCTCTCCCAACATTTATCAACAATCCTCCCCTCGAACAAAATACACTCTAGAGCCTCCCTTGAAACCTATGGAGCCCTCAAACAACCTCTCCTTAATCGAGGCTCGACTCCTTCTCTAGAGCCCTCAAACAAAGCACACCCTTCGTTCGACACTTGAGTCACTTTTGACTACACCTTCGAAGTTGACAACTTCTTTGTTCCACATTTGAGGATTCTATTAATATGACTTAGTTAAAAGCATGACTCTAATACCATGCTAAGAATCGCAACTCTCCACAATGGTATGATATTGTCCACTTGACTTTACTTTTAGTTTCCCCAAAAGCCTCATATCAATGGAGATGTAGTCCTTACTTATAAACTCACGATCAACCCCATTACTCGACGTGGGACTCCTCTTCCAACAATTCTCAACAACGACACCATATTAACCCACCCAAAACTTCGAAAAGGAATGCAAATACCTTGGTTTTGGGGGCCAGACCAGCCATGAGAGCAGCAGCTGCATTTCCAGCATTGTTCTCTTCAATGAAACTAATGGTAGAGTTAATGATCAACAACACAATAATCCCAACAAAATCTTGCCAATCCGGTGGTTTCCCCTGCATTTTAAACCACAATCTACCTTGAGTTTCTAAGTGTAAGAGAACGAACAAGAACAAATTTGGGTAAAATGTATAAGTACCCCTCCATTAGCCAGGGCAATGGCCATGATTGCCGCAGATTCCATAACCCATGATAGAGGATTCCACATAAACCCCAAGAACTTCAAAACCTTGCTCTCTTTTTTCTCTTCAAGCTTGTTGGGACCAAAAATTTGGAGTCTCTTTTCTCCTTCTGCTGTGCTCAATCCTTCTTCAGTGCACTTTAGTTTCTCAAAAACTTCCTCCACAGGAATCCGTTCCTACAAGAACCCACATAGAAAAACAAAGATCAAAACACAAAAAAACAGAGAATCGCAAAAACAAAACAAAAGAAACAATGAATCAATGTTCTTACTAGATCAACGTTCTCATTCTTGACATCTTCCAACGAAATATCGCCCATAGCTGACCAAAAACAAGCAAAACGTAGAAGAAAATCTCCAAAAACACTTGGAATATCCCTTCTTTCTCCGGCAGGCTCTTCTTATAGGAAATGGAGAAGGCGAGGGAGTTGATTCAAGAAACCCCATGATCGGCTGTGGGTTGCTAAATGAGTATACCTGCAGAGCTGGAGTGGTTACAACCAGTGCCGAGCAGAGTTGGTTGATACCTTCTGTGGCTTCCCAGACCCTACGGGCTGTTCCAGTAACAGGTTGGCGGATGTGGCAATGAGCATGTAGCATTTTGTTCATGGTCCTGCTACAAAAACAAAATCATTTTATTTATTTATTTATTGGTTTGAGATTAGAATTTTTGTTACAATTAGCATTATATAAATGATAATTGAAATCAATATATTGAGTCAGAATAAGTTTTGAAGTGAATTTAAATTTTATGTTTTGGAGGTATATTTATCGAATATAATTAAGACCGGTAAGATGTTTAATAGATTTAAAAATCGTCGTTTAAACTAAGGATCGGGAGAATGGAAAGATTTTTCTTTGTTACCTATACATGACCAAGATCGAAGATTACATTTTCAGTCCCAACCCTATCCTACCCCGCTTCACTTATATATATATACTCAATGAATATATAGATATATATATATATATATATTAAGCGTGAAAGATTATTATGTATAGAAATTATATTAAAAAATAATTTATTTAGTGCAGATGGAAAATGATACAAGTTTATTAGTCAATTTATTATGTTTCTATTATTATATATATATATATATATGTATGTATGTAAATGTTTTTAGTGTTTAAAAATATATTATTTTTGAACATGTTAAATTATTATTAATATTATTTATTAGTTATATTATAAGCACAGCCGGCCTCCAAACACAAACTTCCATACAAACAGAGCATTTATGATCTTAGTTCCAAGAACCCATTCGACAATTCCCACACATCATATATATATATATATATATGTGTGTGTGTATGTTAACCAATATCGCTCATTAATTCTCTGTTTTTTGAGTTTCAATCATGTCCCTCGTTCCCAAATTCATTCCGTCGCTGATTTGCTCTGTTCTTCTGCTTGCTGCTACAGAGCTCTCTGTTTTTGGCTCTGTTTCTGCCGTCGAATCATCACCGACGACTGCCGGTATTCGAGGTGGTTACTGGCTTTCATGGCTAGCCCAAACATTCCCTCCGGCGGCAATATCCACGTCCCATTTCACCCATCTCTTCTACGCCTTCCTGGAGCCAAATAACGTGAGATTTGAATTGATAGTCACTCCCAACGACGACCAATGGATGAGAAATTTCACCTCAACCATCCACGCCGCCGACCCTCAGATCAAAACCTTCCTCTCAATCGGCGGCGGCGGTTCCTCTGTTCCCATCTTCGTTGCTATGGCCGCTAACCAAACCTCCCGCTCCGCCTTCATCGCGTCGGCCATCTCCGTAGCTAGATCGTACGGCTTCGACGGCCTTGATTTGGATTGGGAATTCCCCAATTCCACCGACGACATGTCCCATTTGTCTTCGCTCTTCAAGGAATGGCGTCAAGCAATCGAAACAGAGTCCTCCTCCAACGCCGACCGACCTCCGCTAGGGCTGTCGGCGGCCGTCTCGTATGCTTCCAGTTTCCCGTCGCCGCCTCGATCATATCCCGCCGACGCAATTACCGAGTACGTCGATTTCATCAGTCCGATGTGCTTCGATTACTTCGGGAAATGGTCGCCATCAGCCACAGGATCACACGCTCAGCTCTTCGATAAGACAAGCAATTTCAGCACCAGCTACGGCATAACATCGTGGATTGAGGCTGGAGTTCCGCCGGAGAAATTAGTTATGGGGTTGCCGATGTACGGAAGGACGTGGCGGTTGAAGGACGCGTGTCATCACGGTATTGGAGCGCCGGCAGAGGGAGTTGGCCCAGGGAATGAAGGCGTTATGATTTACTCTGACGTGTTGGAGTTCAATTCGGCCAACGGCGCCACCGAGGTGTTCGATACGACGTCGGTTTCGACTTATTCGTTTGCGGGGACCACTTGGATTGGGTATGATGGGCCGAATTCCATTGATGTGAAGGTCAAGTATGCGAAGGCCCATGGGCTTCGTGGATACTTTTTTTGGGCCCTCGGGTACGACAAGAATTCGGCCATTGCGGAAGCAGGTATATTTTTTTATACTTTATTTATCTACCAAAATTATAAACATTTAACTTATTATTTTCCTTTTTTATTTTTTATTTTTTGCAGCTCAAAATGCATGGATGTACGGGTGACGTCATAATTTTAATTTAATATACTGTAAAAGTATATTATTAAATGAGTAGTCAATCATTATACAGAAAACAAAAAATTTATCTATTAAATATATTATTTTCATTCCAAATAATGCTCCCAATGTATGACTTAGATTAAATATCTCGTTTTTGTTTTGACCTATTATGTATCATCATTTGTCTTACCGTTTTAAAATGCATCTCCTCGAGAGAGATTTCTACACCCTTATAAAGAATGTTTTGTTCTCCTCTTCAACCGATGTAAGATATCACAATTCATTCCCTTTGGAGCCCAACGTCTTCTCCGGCATACCGTCCCATGTTTGGCTCTAATATCATTTATCACAACTCAAGCCCACCACTAGTAGATATTGTTTGTTTTGCCCAATGAGAACAATATCTACTAGCAGTGTGTTTGAGCTATTACAAATGGTATCAAAACTAGTTACTAGACAGTGCGAGATACTGGTCGAGTAGGGCTAGATTTAGACGCGTTTTAAAATCGTGAGGTTGATAGTGATACGTAACAGGCCAAAGGGGACGGTATCTCCTTAAGTTAAACAACCGTGGCAAAACTAAGTCAAAGTTCGATAAAACCAATGTCAATCAACCCTTGTGACAAATTGATTATATTCAGAAAAGAATAAACGGTTAAAAATCGAAAAAAGGAGTATAAGGAACTTTAGGCAATCCGTGGTCGTATTGAATACTAAATTTACTACATTACTAACTTAGGTATTGAGTGTAATTATGGAAATAATTATTAATTAATGCATGTACATCTTTATAATATAGTTTTGAGAAAGCATTAATGTAGACATTGGAGGTTAATTTAATTTAAATTTAGTTTAAATTTAAATTCTATATTTATAAATATCCTTTAAGCAGTTTGACTCTGACCTTCTGATTTTGGACCTTTCTCTCTCTCTCTCTCCTCCGCAGCCTTTGACCGTATCTCAGCCGTCCATCTCTGTTTCCGTTCCTCCAATTTCTCACCTTCTTCTTCTTCATGCCTGAGCCATTGCGAATTTCATCTCCCAAATTTTCCGATTCATCGCCTTAATGGGAAATGTAACCGGCGGTGTGGCTGCGAAGTTTGCCTTCTTCCCACCGGAGCCTCCAACCTACGACGTTTACAGAGGGGACGATGGAAGGCTCGCCTTCTCCGGCGTGTCCGCCGATAGGAATATGGACGTCAATTTGCTTGATACCAAGGCCGGTAACAGGATCGTGGCTACCTTCTGGAAATATCCTTTTGCTCGATTGACGCTTCTTTATTCCCATGGCAATGCCGCTGATCTCGGCCAGATGCACGAGCTCTTCGTTCAACTTAGAGCTCACCTTCGCGTTAACATCATGAGGTACCCTTCGCGTTAACATTTGATTGTTCTTTCCAATTTATTCTCTCTGGTTTTGTTTTGAACATCATTTCAATGATTCTTGTTCATCATGTATCTGTTCTAATTCCTGCGGCTGTTATGTTGTTTGGTTTGGTTTGTGTAATTTGAAATCTGAATTACTCGTTATTTGTTCTTCCTGGCCTCAATTTTGGTGCCAATGATTCCTCCATAAGAGCTTATGAATGTTAGCACCATTGTTTCTCTATTGGTCTAAGGGCTAGGCTTTGTTTGAAGATTGCAGTACGCCCATCGTTTCATGTCTCCTTTGTATTGTGAGTTAGATTACAACCAAAAGGTCAAAAGAAGAGGGCCAAAACTGTTCCATCACTGAAGAGAAAATTCTGAAATCTTCTAAAGTGCGACTATGTTCATTCTGTTTTGGCATGATCCTTAAAAAAACTACATGTTCTTTAGAAAAAACCCTGGTGTTCAGCAAGCAAAATGGGGGAAAACTCCAATTGATTCAGCATGGTAAAGCACAAATGAGCAATGTATTAGGAAACTAAGCTCAAACTCTTGCCACCCTAATAAGAATCAGGAACGGTGGAGAAAAAAATGAAACATTCCTTGTAGGAGTTGGAAACCTCTCTCTTGTTGACATGTTCTAAAATTTTGAGGAGAAGCCTAGAAGGGAAGGTACAATATCTGTTAGTGGTCAAATGGTATCTGAGCTAGACACCGGGGCAGTGGGGCCCATGGGGGATGGATTGTGAGATCCCACTTTGGTTGGAGAGAGGACCAAAACATTTTTGATAAGGGTGTGGGAACCTCTCCTAAACATTTCTTATAAGGGTGTGGGAACCTCTCCTAAACATTTCTTATAAGGGTGTGGGAACCTCTCCTTGGTGGACGCATTTTACAATCTTGAGGGGAAGTTTGAAACGGAAAGCCTAAAGAGGATAATATCTGCTAACGATGGGCTTAGAGCTTAGGCTGTTACAAATGGTATTTTAGAGGCAGACATTGAGCAGTGTGCCAACGAGGACGTTGGGCCTCAAAGGGGGTGGATTGTGAGATCCTACGTCGGTTGGAGGAGAACGGAGCATTGCTTATAAGGGTATAGAAATCTTTCCTTAGTGAATTGTGAGATCCTACATCAGTTGGAGAAGAAAGAAACATTGCTTGCTTATAAGGGTGTGGAAATCTCTCCCTAGTAGACACGTTTTAAAACCTTGAGAGAGAGCCTAAAAAGGAAAGTCTAACAAAAACAATATCTACTGGCGGTGCGCTTGGGCTTGGGCTTGGGCTGTTACATCTGCTGCCATTGTATTCCGAGGCATATTGCTGCTTTCATTTACAGAAGAGTTACCAATAACATGTTTGTCCTGAATTTCAGCTACGACTATTCAGGATATGGAGCATCAACCGGTAAGGTAAGCAATTCTCTTTCTTTGGTTAAAAGTGATGTTTCTATGGTTATATCCCAGCAGCCATCACTTCTACCAATAACATGTTTATGCCCATTTGTTTACTCATAAATGGTTCATCTCTCATTCTGCTAGCCATCTGAATTCAATACATATTGCGACATAGAAGCTGTTTACAATTGCTTGAAGCGTGATTATGGGATCAAGCAAGAAGACATGATTCTATATGGCCAATCCGTGGGGAGCGGACCGACCCTTCACTTGGCGTCTCGACTACAAAGATTAAGAGGCGTCGTTCTCCACAGCGCCATACTTTCAGGCATCCGTGTATTGTGTCCTGTTAAAATGACATTTTGGTTTGACATTTTCAAGGTGAGCTATGCTTCAATTGGTTACGTCCTCTTCGGTTTGTGTTTATACCAACAACTCTCAATGTCTTATCTTTTCAGAACATAGACAAAATAAGGCTGGTGAGCTGTCCCATTTTGGTTATACATGTAAGACCAATTGTCCTCTCCCTTTTTGATGTTGTTCGGTGATACATGCCTGCTAAGTTTGATCAATGTGGCAGGGAACAAATGATGATATTGTTGATTGGTCTCATGGAAAACGACTTTGGGAGCTTTCGAAGGAAAAGTACGATCCATTATGGGTGAAAGGCGGGGGACATTGTAACCTCGAGACGTTTCCCGAGTATATTAAGCATTTGCGTAGGTTCATTAATGCAATGGAGAAGGTCCCAACTAAACAAACGATAAAACAACTCACTTCTATCCCGAGCATCACGGAGTCGAAACATAACAAGTGCTTGAGATTTAGAAAACGATAGATTTGTTTGTCGTGATTGAAGTAGAGACTGAATCAAAGATAATTTTGTTGTATCTACTCTGCCCGTCTTCACGGGCAAAAGAGTTCAACAATCATTGCGCTTAGTGTCACAGTCATGCTTGTGGCCGCATGTCATGTCCCAGTCATACTTGTCCACGACATATTGTCCATGGTTGCATGCCCATTCAAAACCTCTTTAAATTGCTTTCATGTTAGATACACATTTACCATTCTTGTTGTGTCATATGGTGGTGTACGATTGGTCACCAAAATCATGTCAGACTAAAAGGTGGTGTACGATTGGTCACCAAAATCATGTCAGACTAAAATGTCTCAAAATATAGTATACGGGATGTGACTAGTCATCAATTCTTTCATACTTGAGTTATTTACTATCAAATTCTTGTTGCTTATTCATTTTTAGTCTATAATATTCTTTTCTTTAATATTGTTTTCAACATGTTTTCTCATTTGCGTGAGAACAGAGCATATGTCAATATTATCTGGGAAGACTAAACCTCATAAATGGGCCGATCGGCCCATTTCAACAAAATGAAGGACCAAATAAGTTACTATTTTATTTAATCTTAATAATTAATTTAGAGTTAAATTATAAATGTATTCGTCTATTTAATAATTAATCTTTTTATAATTATAAAATTCACTACTTAAACTTTAATATTTTTTTTAAAAAAAATCATGGATTTAATAGAAATAAAATTAAAATTTTATAATTTTATTAAATGTAAATTAAATACCAATTTAAAAATTAAAAAAATGTTAACATTAAAAAAAATCGCATAAATTAAAAAATATTGAATTAACTAAAAAATTGATTTAAAAATTAATTTCTTTCGAGTATTATGAATTGTGGGTAGAAGAAGCAGCTTTATATGAAAAATAAATAAAATAATAAATTCCATATTTTATTTTATCCATTTTCAGCACAAATGTGTGGGCCCCACCCTCAATCATTATCCCTCATTCTTCCCCTATGCCCTACCCTCAATAATTATTTGTTATTTTATAAAATGTATGAATTATTAAGTTAATAATTATATATATATATATATATATATATTTATAATATCTTATGATTAAGACACTGGAACTTATTATCTTTTATATTTTTTTAAATATTTTTTAGTCATCATATTTTTAAGATGATTCTCATTCCGAATGTATTTTCGGTTCATTCACGTACTTCTTTTTTACTCGGGTGTTACAGTACTTGTATTCAATACTACCTTTGTTATATATGGATACTGGGTAGTTCTCGTCCCTAACAAAAATCACTCTTGAGAACGTATCTTACCTTTAGATCAAACTAAGATAATATTTTCTAAATATATTATTAAAACACGATCCTCCTTTCCCATTTGTAATGATTTTTTCTCTCCTCTAAGTTAGAGTCGTGTCTTTTTAAGTATATCTTTATATTTAAATAAATAAATTAGTAGAAATTTCAATATAACTTATCTTTTATATATATTTATATTTATTGTATATTTTTAAAATTATAAAACTTAATTTATAATGAAAAAAAATAATATTGTAATTTATTATCTAATAAAAAGAAAAAAAAACATATTTATCACAAAACAAAGAAATTGTTTCTGGTCTCAATATAATTGGGATGGGACCCACATAGAATTAATGAAAACCAATAAGGGCGTACAACGTGGCAGTAGCTGACGTGTTCTTGCAGACCTCGTGGTTCTGTCCCATTGTATACGTTTGTTACTTTTAGTTATAAACAAATCCATTTACCATAAACGAATTTTTGGCGCGTGATCGACACGCTCCAACTAATTTTCTTATTTCCATTAATTAAAATAATTTAATCACAAATGAACGCCATTTTCTAATTATATTAAAAAAAAAAGGTAAAATTCTTCAAGGAAACAAAATTCTTACTATATATTATTACTTGGATAAATGAATTATTTTTTTACATATGATAATTTAAATTCATTAATTAAATTATTAAATTTGAAGATATACGATAATACAAAATTTTCAATAAAGTTTCAATCTTTATCGAAATTTCGTTCACGAAATTAGCTTTATATTAAGTAATATAATCGCGATTTATCAAAATAAGAAGAACAATTAAAAAAAGAATAACATTGCCTTTTAAAGTATCAATAATTACTAGATTCTAAACAGGATTTGAAAAAAAAAGAGTTTTGAATTTGGATTAAATTCCTGTTAAATATTCTGCCAAAAATTAAATTAATGAGAGATGGGGAATTTCATAGCATAGTAACAGTAGAATTTGATTATCCAGAATAATCACATGGTGGATTAAAACCTGTGTGTGAGATCATCATATGATCATACGGTGGGATGATGTGGATCGTTGATTTGACTGACTTTTTCCGCGATGCATCGAGTTTTGACTCCACTGCCAGAAAACCCCAAAAGTTATTCCACTTTCTGTTCATACGGATGATGGAGGGAGAGAAAGTGGAAGAGGGTTTAACCTTAAAGCAATGATAATAAGACAATGGGCGAAAAGGGGAAAAGGGTTTGCTTAAAATACTCCACAGATTTCTGTTCTTTTGGAAATTGAATTCAATTTCTTCTTCTTCTTCTTCTTCTTCTTTCCCTCTGTATTGGGTCATCGCTATCATTCGCCATTTCTGCAGCTTTGCTTTCAATCAATGGCTTCTATAAGCTATTTGCTCATCTGGGTGTCTGAGAAAAACTGAAGGGGTCGTTGAAAACATTGAACCCACATCGAAAATTTCGAGTTTCTTTCTCTAAACCCCTTTTCTCTCCTTCCCCCATGACCGTGGAGGGTCATTCAGTTGATTCAGCCGGCGATGGTGGCGCCGCCGATCATTTTCCTGTTGGGATGCGGGTTCTGGCTGTCGATGATGATCCCATTTGTCTTAAAGTGCTCGAGCATCTCCTTCGGAAATGCCAATATCATGGTTTGTTTTTGTTCTCATTTCGTGTGTTTCTGTTTGGTTTGATGACTGATATACATGAATGGTATGTTCTTGATCTGTGTTTTTGGGGATTTTTGGTACTGAAATGTTTGAAATGGTGGGTTTGTTTGTTCTCTGTTCTTCCTGCAGTCACCACGACGAAGAGGTCCATTGAGGCTTTGAAGATGTTGAGAGAAAATAGAAACAAAGTGGATTTGGTTATCAGTGATGTGAACATGCCTGATATGGATGGGTTCAAGCTTCTTGAGTTGGTGGGGCTTGAGATGGACCTACCTGTGATCAGTAAGCTTTTTTTATCTCATTGATCACAACATCCTATGTCTCTATACTTCATCTTGTCGTGTTTTGTTTAGGATCAGTTTGTTTTGTTTGCTGCTTTGTTCTTGATTAGCTGAAATTAATGTTCTCTTTCATTGCCAGGATTCTAGAACAGCATTACTTGTCTTGTTCTTGACAGTAGTTGGTTTGGTTATTGACTTTTCTTCTTCCCTAGTGTTATCAGCACATAGTGATACTGAGCTTGTGATGAAGGGGATTGCGCACGGTGCGTGCGACTATCTGTTGAAACCAGTTCGAATCGAGGAGTTGAAGAACATTTGGCAGCATGTGATTCGGAGAAAGAAGCTCGAACCGAAGACAAAAAACAAGCTCCCTAATCAAGATAACATTGGAAATGGAGGCAGTGAAGGTGAACAAGGTTTCTCATTAACCAGTAATGCGGACAATGCAAAACTCAACAGGAAACGAAAGGAACAAGACGATGATGAGGATGAAGAAGGAAAAGAGAACGAGGTTGATATCGACGACCCTTCGAACCTTAAGAGGCCTAGGGTAGTATGGTCGGTTGAGTTGCACCGGAAGTTCGTTTCGGCAGTTAATCAGTTGGGTCTTGAAAGTAAGTGAGTACTAGAAGCTATGTTAGTAAATTTGTGTTTCGTTATATGTAACGATTTGATTCACTCTTAACCAGAAGCCGTGCCGAAAAAAATTCTGGATCTGATGAATGTTGAAGGGCTTACTAGAGAAAATGTGGCTAGTCATTTGCAGGCATGTGGCTATAGCATCTTTTTACTTGACTGATTTATGTGTCTGCAAAGATTAAACGAGACGAAAACGAGATGAAAATAAGAGTGTTCGTGTTGTATTTGCAGAAATATAGGCTTTACCTGAAAAGAATCAGCAATGTGGCATCTCAACAAGCTAACATGGCTGCAACATTTGGGAGTAAAGAAGGCACTTACATGCGCATAGGTTCATATGATGGCTATGGAGATATGCATGGCTTTGCAGGATCAGGGTGGCTTCCAAGCTCTTCATTATCTTATTATTCACCTGTTGGAATGAGCCTGATCCAACAAAGCTCCCATAATTTGAACTGTGCTATCAGTAATCTTGGGAGCTTCCAACCAGCTATTATGTTGCCTTCTCATCAAGCTACTAATCTATTGCAAGGGATTCCGACGTCACTCGAGCTCGGCCATTTGCAGCACAGCAAGTCCACCACTTCCATTGGAGAAGCTTTTGACATAGACTTCGGCTGTTCGAGTTTTTTGGATCCTGATCCTTCTAATGGAAACTGGCAGGGAGCAGCACAATTGTTGAGATTCTCAGCAACTTTGAACCCGAATGAGGAGTATCCCATTGATCAAATGCATGCAATGAACTCGAGCATTTCCTCTGCCCCCTCAACGAACAGGAACATCTCGGTTGTTGGATCAGTTTCAGCTCCCTTGCTGGATTCAAGAGACCTGCGATGCCAGGCAGGGGTAGGGGTGGTTGACAGTATGCCAAAGCAGAGTTGGGAAGAGCACGAACACGAATACGCTCGATCCCCCTTAAGCCAGCGTTTCAATCAGAATAGTCTAGTTTGTGAGAGAAAGGTTGGTTCGTCTTTGATAGTCCCATCAAATGATGCTCAACTATCCTTCCCTCAGCACAGTGTGGTTGAAAAATTGGGTCCTAACACAAAGATGAATGCAGATAGAAACTTACACGATGGATCGATTCAAGGAAGTATCGAGTCCTTGGATGATATAATGAACGCGATGATCAAACAGGTATAGTCAAATTTCTTGCTAAATATTTAGATACTGAATCTGACATAATTATGTAGACATTCCTTTCTTTTGAATGGTAATGCTGTTACCATCTCTGTTATGTGTGTGTCAACTTGATACACATACAGATTGTCTTACTGCAACCAAGTTTGCCAAACTTGTGATTTTTCTCTGTAATGATATGAAACACTGCCATAATATTGTTCTCCGTTCGGAAATAGCTCGAAATCTTACCTCGTGAAAGCTCTAATCAGTTTCAAGTCACCCTATGAAGCTTAGTTGTCATAACATCCAAGCATTTATACTTCTTTTGATCAAGATAACTTGTTGTGTGCTTCATAAACAGGTCGAGTTTCATGGGCCATTTGGTCGTAAAATGCAGTAGTCGTCGATATTCGCTCGTGTTATGCATTTCTCATGATCACTTAAATGGAGATTTAGGTTCCATCTTTGTCTGCTCATCCATTTACTGATGCAAAACATATGGATAACGAAACAGCAGACTACACACTCCTTATCCTTGTGTTCATAAGATAATGACAGGACAGCATGTGTCACGATGGCTTTCGAGATGGTGTTCGTAATTAATGGAAAAACGAGCAAGGACACCAAAAATACCAAACGCAACCCCTTAGAGGTAAACTTGTTGAGTTTGAAAACTAAATACTCGAAAGTAATCTAAACCAATCGTCTGAAACGAGATGTGTAATTTTTTCAAATAAGGTAACTTATGTATATAATTTAAATATTCAAAATCATTAATCAATTAGTCTTGAAATTTGTTTATCTCATGAAAGTTGTTTTTCTGCTCACTTTCTTCCTAGTCTCTACCTAAACGATCTAATGAATAGGAGTCCGCTTTGAAATTATCCCCCTATATCTCCCGTATGCTTCAACCGGAATTAAACAAGGATAGATTGTTACAAGATAAACCTCTAGAAAAATGACTTGTAACCCAGTAAATAGTACATTACATAGTCCGTTTTAGGGATTAGCGAATTACCCATTTAGTGATTTTAGCACTGGATGTTCAAAAAATGGAAACTATCAGATCAGGTAAATTCAATAATAGACGTCATTTGGCAATTCTCGGCCTCAGTATCGTCTCCATGGAGAGAATGGACATCCCTATTCGTTTTTGCCCTCGGTCTACATGGATTATGGATTAGGTGCTCAAGTAACTATCACATGCTGTGCTGATTTACATAGTTTGAAAGTCATATTGCTCAATGGACATACAAAAAGAGCTCTTATTCTTCCTGTCATAGTCAAAGCCATAGGTCCTGAAAAGGAGAACCAATGCGTTTTATAGATGCAGAAAGGTTTCCTTTTTCTGTTCTGTTCTTCTCTTTTATGGTAGAGGGCGGATTAACGCCCCTATCCATTTTCCATTACAGAACAGAACAAGTTCCATCAAGAAGCTGTGGGGAAAATGCTGACCAAAAAAGTCTTGACAATTTGAAAAGCTCTACCACAGCAGAAAATTATTCTAAGAAGGCTGCTTCAACAGTTCTGCAATAATGTTGGGTTCTAGAAACCACCCATCTGGAAGTTTCTACTTTCATCTCAGCCATTCGGCCAGATGGGGACAGCTGAAAAGACCTTATAGATAAGCATCCACACAAGTAATCCTGTGTCTCTACAAATATGTTGTCCAGAAACCAACATTTCAGTGTGTTGTTTCACATTTGAAACGATGGCAAAGAAAGAGATGGAAGTGGTTAAAGGGTTGGATCTTGAGAAGTACATGGGAAGATGGTATGAGATAGCTTCAATTCCATCGAGAAATCAACCAAAGAACGGTGTGAACACAAGGGCTACTTATGCGCTGAAAGAAGATGGAACTGTGAAAGTGGTGAATGAAACTTGGAGCGATGGCAAGAGAAGTTCCATAGAAGGTGTGGCTTTTAAGGCTGAGCCTTCAAGCCAGGAGGCCAAGTTCAAGGTCAAATTCTATTTGCCTCCCTTCCTTCCAATCATTCCAGTTGTTGGGAATTACTGGGTTTTGTATATTGATGGTGATTATCAGTATGTCCTGGTTGGGGAGCCTTCAAGGAAGAATCTTTGGGTATGTTTTAAAATTTCACTCTCTCACTCCAAAGTTTCATATTGTGGGTTTTGTATACTGATGGTGTTTTTTTTGGTGCATTGTGCAGATATTGTGCAGAAATACTCATCTTAACGAGGAGATATACAATGAGCTGCTTGAAAAAGCCAAGGAATTGGGTTATGATGTAAACAAACTGCACAAGACACCACAGAGCGATCCTCCACCAGAAGGTGAAGGTCCCAAAGATACAAAAGGCATATGGTGGATAAAGTCCATTCTTCTGGGAAAGTAAACAGATCACAGAAGCTTATGTTTATAACATCAGAACCCTATCTTGCTACTCTTCTCATCAGTTGTGTAAAATGTTGGTTTGTGAGTACATATTATGTGTGTATCTCGGTATGGTCGTGCTTTAAATCGCACTCATGGTTTACCAATCATAAGTACAACTTGTTAGTAAGATCCGAACTCGTCTAATAAAAATGTGATTGCAAGAGGTAACTCGATCGACATTTATCAGCATTGATTAACATCAAGAGGGATCAATAATGAACATTCCATTGAAAATGGAAACAAGCATATGTGAACTAACACCAATGAAGAAAATGAGACGTCAATATACTATACGAGTAGGATCTACGCCCAACATTTTGTTCCCCCATCTTTTAAACAACAAACGAGGATAAAATTCACAAGATTCAGCGAAACAAACAAATTGTAAAGGATATAATCATATTACAATCATCAATTATCTGGTTCAACTTTCTATGTGATGCCATCAAAAGCTTACAGTATGGTACAACACTGGTTGGTCTTTTTAGCTTGTTTGTAGAACATCTGTTCAATCACAAGTGGGCTACAGTTAGGTAGGTTCTTAAGGAAATGGAAAAACGTCAGATGCTTCATGAATGTAGTTGTAACATTAGTTGAGAAGAATTCAAGAAATCTAACACATACTATTTTCTACTAGTTATGTACAATCGCATACCTGGGATGCTGCACTGAGATCAGAACTCTTCTCGACCAAACTGTCCAACTTTTCACCACGTTCAAGCACGCTGTCAATCGTCTTATGCTGTATTGGAAGATAGAAACATATCAGCATGAAAATTAATCAACCAGAAAACAGCAATGTAGCATACAACCCTGGAAGATATATATTAAAAGAACTTACAAGAATAATTTTGGTTTCGTCCAACTCCCGCTGTATTTTCAACAATTTATCAGCCTCTGCAGGGTCCTAGACAGTAAATAATAGAAAATGTTATAATCACTGGTTGAGGTCGGGGAATGAAGCCTGTAAATACGTTTCAAATTCGGTCATGCAATTATGTCTTAATTAAATGTAGAAAGGAGGGCAATAAACCTGGAATTTGGTTAAAGCTTCAGTCAGATAGGGCCATGGTTGAAAGTTATCTGCTTGTGCAGTTCTCCATGTTTCACCAAAATTTTTTTGGTACTCGTCCATAACCTGGTAGAAACCAACGTGCATCAACAATAGTTACAATCATACAGAGACAAAATACAAAAACTACTTTGATAATATACATATATATATATACTAAAAAAGGGATAAAATTATAGCTATGTATATGGATTAGGACTAAGATTAGCTCAAGTCAATGACCTTCGGTTTATCCACATATCATAATAATTCGGTACTATAATCATTGAAAATTTATAATAAGAGAATAAAACTAATCTTCATACTGCAATATGATGCTGACATTACTTGAGCCTGATGCAGTATTGTTCCAGTGAAGTTATTTAATCAGAAATCACTAATCCGACTATTAGTTTGTCTTTTTCTTAAGAAAAATAACTCGTCAATGCAAAATCCAACAAAATAACATAATTTTACATGAAAAGAAAGAGTGCTTTACAGCAATACATTTGTTAGATGTGAATAAGAGTGATTTTCACCTGGTTAAGCAGAGAGAATGCACTTCGAACCGGGTAGTGGTCATCCATAAATCCCAAAGCACAAAGACCATTTCTATTGTAACTATGCACCTTATACTCTACAAAATTTCAAATGATTCGTAGAAAATTCAATAACGTAGAACACAATTAATAGCTGAAGCTGGACAGGTATTAACTGGTAAACCAGCATTGCAGAAAATCTTTAACAGTGACTTAAAGGTAGAGAAGAACATGAAAGAAAGACAATTTGTCCTATTGAACAAAATAAGAAAAAACAAAACCTAAAAGAAGTGTAAGATATCAAAATCTTCTACGTAAACCTTACACTACAATTCAGATTTGAAGTTGTTACAAATTCCTCTCCTATAAATGACCAGACTCAATAGATCCCCTACACAGATTCAGATTGAATGAGGCATATGCAATTAACTGCATAAAGACACTAACAGGGCAAACATGATTTCACAAGAACATTCAGCTGACTGTCGACGCCCGCTTAAACCAAAAGTGGAAAGGGGATCATCATGGGGCATTTCTTGGTTTTATCGTCTCTTCGGGTATCATTTTGCCTCTTGTCACTTGAATTTCCACCACATCCTGTTCGTTTTCGCCTAAACTACAATCATACCACGTTCCCTCCAACTATTGGACTTTCTATCTTCCTATGATCTGATCAGCATACAAAATTCTGATTATGAGATTGATAAATAAATTTTTTTAAAAAAAAAACAAGGAAAACCCCAAAATCAAAAGCAAAACTCCAATTACAGCAATTAAGCAAGAAAAAGAAAAAAGTGCACAATCAGAAAGAACAATCCCAACACAACAATGCAAGCATAAAGGCAGAAACATGACCGTAACAGAGAACTAACAAATAGAAAAAAGAAAAAAAGAATAGACCTTCGTGCTGCACAGATTGACGCTGGTCAGGAGGGGTACGCTTAGCGACGGTGCGACCAACGAAGCAGATGAACTCCCTAACGCTGGGCCTCTGAAAGTAACCGAAATGACTCACATCAGCGGCGTTGGCCAATATAATCGGATCAGATCCTTCTGGGTGGCATTTCAAGACCAGCAACGCAGTGATCTTCATCTTCTTCACGAAACTCAACTCCCCCTTTCCCCTTCCCCTTCCCCTTCTCTCTCTCTCTCTCTCTAAAAGGGATGAGAAATCGAAAGCAAACAAAGAATCTGCAAACGAAATTCGTAATTTGTGAAACGGGATCTTATGATTCTTATGCGTGGGAATGTAACGCAACCGCAATGTGCCAATGCCAACGCGCGACAGCTCTCAGTATTAGCGACTTGGTTTGTAAATTGGGAGGTAAAATGGAGACGTAATCTGCTGCGGACCGGTTCATTTTAACAATCATTAACTGGTGACGTGGCAGAATATGAGTGCGCCGACATTGTTACCCCCAGATTGAATTAAAGTAGAGTTTGAAATAAAAAGAGAAAATTTATAATTTTTCTCGAAATTTCTATAATTCTTCTTTCATTTTAATTTCAAAAAGCATATAACAACAATAACCAACTTACCATTAATAGAAAACTATACCAACCACATGAGCAAAGAGCAGCCAACTTACCATTAATAGAAAACTATACCAACCACATGAGCAAAGAGCAGCCATGCGAATCAGTGTAGTTATGACATGAGTAGCCCAAAGCGTCTAAATCAGTGTAGCTATCAGTATACTAAATCAATGTAGTTATCAGTATACTAAATCAATGTAGTTACAACACGACAAGTATGAACTAGATCTTAACTTCTTGAGTTATGCTTTTTGTATGTATTCATATAATCATGCAAAACGAAGATAAAATATCATACGTTTAGCCTCTTTGTCTTAACCTACTGCGCGATGCTTTCTACATGAACGGATACAATGTCAGCACAAAAGTAGAGCTAAGAGGCATTATTAAACTAAAATAACAAGAACAAGAAAATGCAAGATAAAGAGGGGAGGAAAATGGGATCTATCTCATTCATTTATGTCAAAAAGTGGTTGAACTTTGAGAATGATACATTTTTCAAAAAATGCATCTCAACGTCATTGTAATGTTAGTAGGAAACTGAATATAGCACAGTTCTAAGACTAAGATGGTCCTAAAACAAGCATGACATGTTCCTCAGTCGAACGCTCTCCAACGAATTCGAAGGTAACAATCATACAGTATGTCTAAACGCATTCTAAGCCGCTTTCGGTAATCGATTCAATGTTACTGTCTTTTGCTAGTAGTATATACACAAAGCCTTTAAAAAAGATGCTCCTGAAGATGATGATAATATGGTTACAAAATAATGTATATCGACTAAAAGAGAGATGAGGTCTTCATTGGTACCACGAATGGGACTCGGAGGCGATCTGAGCCGGGCGGTGGGCGAAACGGACAAGCCTCTTTGTCATGGAGCTTCCCTTGAAAGAAAGAAACGCCACAGATTACAACCAAATATATTCTTTGTTTCAATCATTAACTACTAATCCACCTTCGTTTCCGAGCAGGTCGTTCTGGTTTGATCTCTGAATCTGCAGGAGCGTCGCTTTTGGAAGAAGGCAGTGCTTCGTTCTCGATCTTTTTTATCACCAAAGCCTCTTTATCACTTGGCATTGGAAGCTTGAAACGCTCGCTTCTCTTCTTCAACTTTTCGACCGTGTCCATATGTTTATCCTCCAATACTTTTGTATCAGAAACGCCAGTCTTCAACTCCGGATCGCCGCTGTCTTTCTTTTCTGCTAAATTGTGATTGTCAGCAGCCTCAACTGCTGCCGCCTTCATGGAGTCATCTGGGTTTTTGCTGGCTTCTGAAGATCCACCACCATTGTTGTTCTCAGTTTCTTTAGACGGTAATGAGGATGATGACTTACTGTTGATATTGAAATCTCTCTCTTTGTGACTTGTCCAACGTTCTAACTTTGATCGCCCGCGCTTAGAATCTTGCTGCTCGTCTTCTGAGGAAGCATCATCGGTATGTTTTCTGGACCCGTGATGGTGAACTGAATGCTCCCGATCGCCACGATCATCAGAGCCTTTCAAGACCTAGAGTGAATCAATTTCAAATAAGGAGAGAGAGAGAGTCAAGACTTCAGGCATCCCATTATGTCAAAAATGAAAAGCCAGTTTCAATTTCTAAAGAGATAGTATTTCCATTTCTATAAAACAAATCAATAAAAGGAAACATACCATCTGACTCCTATAATTGTTTTGGTTCTCTTGGCTTTTCTTCGAAGGACCTAAAGCGTTATGGTCGCTGCCATCGACATCTCTGTTCTTCATCTTGCTGTCTTTGTGTCTCTTATCGTGTATTCTCGGATTATCAAAAGCATTAACAGTATGTCTTTCAGTACTAGACTTTTCCAGCCTAGATCTTCTGTCCTCGGTACTGGGTGGATTTCGACGTGAATAAGCATCCTCGCGTCCTCGACGAGAACTTTCATCCTCTATTCTATCCCTCCTCTTATTTTGTTCACCGTGACGCACGACATCTTTTCCTTGGTTCTCCTTTTCAGAAACTTTGTTTTCATCCTTCACCCTAACGTGGCTCCCCCAAGATTTCTCTTCTGCGCCATGCCCACTCCTGACAGAGCTCCTTCCTTCGTCTCTATCCCGCTTTGATGGATTTTCCTCACGAGATTGTTTCGGTCTATGCCAATCCTCCTTATCCCTCGGCCTATCACTCCTTTCTCTTTGCAACCACTCCTCTTTGTGCCCTACAGAGTGGTGATCACCAATGTTATCTCTAACTCTCAGCAGCTCATCTCTCTTTTGTGGTTCAAAGACTTCATCTCGTTCCCGTTTACGGTGGCTTTTACTATCTCTCTTACCGTGCAAGATTTCATCCTTGTCTACATGATCTCGCCTCAGATGTTCTGAATCTTTCCGTTTCTTGTTATAATAGCTATCCAAATTTTCATATCTACTCTTCAAACTGTCATCTCTTTCCCTATGTCTTGAGCTAGCACCTTTATCGTAATGAACCCTATAATTTCCGTTATCTAACTTCTTAGTTAGATGGCGGTCGTCTTTATCACTTCTCTCAATTTCACGAATTTTGCCCCGGTGCCTAGATCCTGTGTCATCATCATACTCTCTCTTTCTTGTATCTTCAGTTTTTGTTTTTCGGTAATAAGGATCGTCATCTCTTCTTTGCCAAGCAGCTTCAGCATTACTCCTCTCCTTTCGCCTATCGAAACCATCAGTTTTCAAAGGATGTTGATGAGCTAAGCTAGGATCCCAGTCTCTGCACGCATAAGCATCCTTCCTCCCCTTGACATCCATTTGGTTCCTTTCATCCTGTTTGTCATCACCATCTTTTCTTCGAAAATTCTGTTCATTTTCATCAATGTACTTCTTGACGCTCCCCATGCTTGATGAGCGTCTATTTTGAAATACTTCCTCCTCGACCCCATCCTGCCATTTATGACAATCCCTGCTGCTCCCTGATCTTGTTTTTCTATTTTCACTACTTGCAGCCTTTGAGTCGTTGTCGTCGTCGTCTTTGAGCACCAGTGGTTCAACTATAGGACCCAATTTCTCATCATTCTCCATTACTTCGCCATCTCTATCACTTTTATTAGAATTGCTGGTAGTAATGAAATTCACATTCTCCCTATCTATTTCAGTATTCCTGTCAGCCTCAATGAGCTCATCATGTTCAGCATCCTTGTCCTCGGCACTAGACTCCTGGGTAGCCTCAACCATTGCAGGAGATGACTCATGTGGACTACGCTTACCATTCATACTTCCAACAGATCCTTCCTCTCGACTGTCGGAAGATTTCCCATCTCGTAAGTTCGGTATTGGAGAATGAGGGGACTTATTATATGTTCTACCCTGTGGCCGCCTGTACTCACAAAAGGAGAGAAATAAGAAATTCCTTCAGATTCTTCAATGCTGAGCTAAGAAATACCCAGAAAGGGGAAGGAATCAAGGTTTTCAATCAAAATGCGTATGGGGAAGGTTTCCACACCCTTTTATTTGGTGGTTTGTTCTCCTCCCCAACCAATATTGGACATCACAGCACCTAGACTACTTTTCCTAGAGCATAAAAAAATAATAATAAAGCCCACATAGCTGTTTATTATGTGAACAATGAGCCTGAATAGAACTATTTAACAATCTGTAATTGCAATATGGCATATATTGCCACCTAAAAGTACTCCAACAAACTTGGAAAATCATATAATCCAAGCTCAAGTGTGCCTAACTCAAAACTCAAATGTCATACGCATTCCGAGTTGTAAAATATGATAAAAAGACAGACCTCGTTATGCAGTGTGTATGACATTTAATCGCTATCTATCCAGAGCAATTAAATAAAAAATGGTTCAAACTGAATACTGCTATTCTAAACTAGGTAGACATCCTGAATGATTGATATTAAACAAAGGGTTCTTACCTTTCGTCGTTAATACCCAGATTCTGAGCAGGGTAAGCAGGGGTATGGCCTCTAGACGTAGCATAGTGTCCTGGTCCTTCTGAAGGGAAAGGCAAACTCACATCTTCACGTATGTTGTCAGAAGCAGAATTCATTGAAGCTTTTCTTCTTCCAGCCTTTTCCCGCATTTCACTATTATGAGTTTCTGAAAAATTGTCAGGATATTCAGTATCGCTATCATGTGCATTGTCATCCTCAGCTTCATGGACTTCTTTGAAATCCTTTCTTGACAGATCATCATTCTGTTGGTTCGGGGTGCAATTTCCTGTGGAGGAATTATCATCCAAAGAGTCCTGCAAGACAATCTATAGAACCAAATGGCTGAAGTTAACTTTTAATTCGGATTATACGACTAATATTAGTTTGCACACGTAAGACGATAGGTCATTTTGCTTGATAACAGGATTTGATCAAATACCTCAATTATAGCATCAGAGTCACGAATCCTGGGAGGTCTAGTATCAATTGAGGGTAGACGTTCACCATAACCACCTTCGACCTGTATTGCTCTGCCAGTAGGCTGGGAAGGAAAAGTTTAACCATTGAGCTTCAATGTCGGAACAATGTAGAGTCTAAGCTACCCCACCCACAGCATAAAGATCCAAGAAAGCAATGAATAAAAATCAGAAAAAGTATTGACTAAAAAAAAAATAAAAGAAGACAATCATATGGACAGAGGAAAGGATTACAAGTTCACAATTGTGCACTCGAGGAGCGTGTTTCTCCCAACAAATGAAGCTACTTGCTACCTTTCTCTCCTTTCCAGACGACGTACATACTAGCACTAATACAAAAGAGCCCTGTGTCTCTCACAAAACCCCCCAAGAGACTTTTTCCTGTATATCTAAATCAGATCAGGGGCTGTCGTCCATCGGTCATACTCTCATCCCAAAAATTCACCCCCTTAAGTAAGGAGGAAACTGCCTCCTCAGCAATTCCAGAGCCTCCAAGAAGCCTCTTCAAACAACTATGCAACTGAGAGGGCAGTATAAGGGTCCTTTAAAGTGAGGAGTGCATTATTACGTAAGATGATCAATCAATGCTAAAATTGTGTTCCTCCTCTCCCTCCTATGTAGGCATGGCATGAATGAAAATCATCGCAACATCATCCTAAGGTGAAAAGAGGCTACTGCGGTACTCTTCTGGGAGTGTAGCGGAGAGTCCTTTAGAACTTAGAGACACTTATATTTCAATAAGCCATCTTCTACGGTGGAGGGACTATAGGCACTACTGCCATCCAATACCACAGTTGCAATATTTTGACATAAAAGAATCCTCAGCTACTTGTATTATTGTGGTCACCATTCAACACCAAGATTGATGTCAACGTGACTCCTAGCGAAAACCTAGAAATGCATCAGCAACTTTAATTTTTAGACTGGGCATGTATTGAATTTGAACTAGGAGCTGTTCTAAGTGGTATTTGAAACCCAGATATATGGTCTCTATTGTAGCACAGCTAGAACAATTGCAATCAACTCCTTCTGAGATTAGATTTTTCTTGCGTCATAGCTAAAAAAATGTAGTAGGCCGTCAATATTGCATTAGAATTGCCCGTCCATAACCCAAACACCTCAGAGAAATTAGGCAGCACAAAAATGGAATTTTGTTTTATATCCTTGAGCGTCCAGAGAACCGTATTGAGACTAAAGAGAAACTGCGATATTAAATCTGGTTCTTATAAAAATAGATATTAATGTGATTTTTGTTTTAACCTCTCTTGAACTTGTCTATCCAACCAAACGGTGGTGCTCTGTGAGTATCCCGACTATCTACCCATATCTTTTCATCGACTTTCTATCATAACTTATTAGTCCATTATCATTTCCTGGTGTTACTACTGGCCAAGTCAACATAGCTCGGATTGTGACCGTCAACACATATGTTCCAAGCACTCCAATTTTCTTTCACCAAAATAACATTCTTATAGCTTACATGCACCCACCGTGATGTTCAAGGGTTGCCAACACCATCCAAATATTGCAAGCGCCCCCCCAAATTTGTGCTATATGAGGATATTGTCACAGAAATCCAACACAAGCCATTGTAAAATAAGGATATAAAAGTTAATTAATCAGTGCTTCAAACTTTGATGGGGTATTTGCGAGGGCAAATGGCATAACCAATAATAGTGCCCTTAAGAATTCAAAAAGAAAATTTGAAGAGATCTTCATAGCAAACTCTTATCTGACAAGTACCCCAATTGAATATAAAAATTAGTAACATCATATAATTCATCTACTATAACAATTGGTGCACATAAAATCTCCAGATACTGTTCTCTTTCAACCTTTAGAACATTGGAATGGTCTCTCAATGCTCCCTAGTACACATAAAATCTCGAGATACTATTCTCTTTCAACCTGAAGAGCATTGAGCTAGAGAAACGGCTTCTACTTGGTCAATAATCCAAGAGCTAAATCTTTCCCACCTAACATTTGCTCATTCAATTGGGGTTGAGGGTATGGATACAATGTAAACCAATTAGCAGTGACGATCCTTCTAACAAGTGAATGGAAGAATCATACAGCTATGAAGGGGGAGGTCTAGTTGGCATGGAGAATACAACCAAATACTAGCTCCCCCCTCACACGTCATAAACTCCATACAACATCTTCCACTGGAGGTGTCTAACCACAACATATCATATCATAACTAGTCTAAGTCTAATGGAAAAGAAAAATTCACTTTTCTCATATTTGAAAGCAAAACCCCAACTCCTCAATAGTTCCCTTCCCTGAACAACCCCATCCAAACCTAGTAAGACAATAAACACATTGATACCACTACGAGGATCATGTGGTCCCTTGTAAGATTTCACGTTTCTTTTTGAATCTCAGTGGTGAAGGTTTTTTGTGATTATTTTCTAGGCCTTATTTTACTTAATTGGAGTCTATCTTTTTTTACAAGAGTTTCCATCTTTTTTTACACGAACGAGAGGGGGAAATGTATTAGTCAAAAAGAAGAGCACGCCCTAAGGGGCAAGGAAGCAAGGAGTATTAGCAAAATAGGATAAGGGCCTGTTTGGCGAATACTATTTTCTCAATTTTGCAAAATGGAAGGCCAAGGGAAATATTTATGCTGGAAGAGGGATTAGGCAAGGGACCCTATCTCCTCTTTCTTGTTTACTGTTGTTGGTGGCTCTTAGAGCTGTTCTATTCGTTACTCCACTGAAGAATAAAAAAGATATCTCCAAGGCCTTCGGATGGGCAGCAAGCTGTTGATAATCACCCACCTCCAATTCGTTGATGATGCACTCATTTTTTGTCCAAACAACGAGAGCCTCCTTCAGAATTGGTGGACTTTTTGGGTATTTCCTTCGGAGGAGCTGGTTTATCTCTAAACACTTCTAAAAAAAATCCATCATAGGCGTTAATGTTAGTAAGAATTAGGTTGTGGTTGCTCTGGGTTGCAAAGATGAGGATTTCCTCATTACTTACCTTAGGGTCCCTCCTCTTGTGGGAAATTTCCATGTTGTTGATTGTTGGGAGCCCACGGTTGATAAATTTAGAGCAAAGCTTGATAAATGGAAGGACTTTTCCATGTCTAAAGGAGGGAGGCCAACAATTGCTTTGTCCACCTTGAACAGCCTTCCCATTTATAGTTCCTTTATCTTCAAGGCTCCAATGAAGGTGATTAATGAGATTGACAGGGTGGTGAGAAATATCTTCTGGAATGGTGGTGCTTACCAACTGGGGAGCCATTGCAGTATGGTGATCTTGGGTTAGGCTCCATTGGTCAAACAATTAATGCTCTCCTCCTCAAATGGATTTGGTGCTTTTTACAAGAAGAAAATGCTTTATGTACAAAGGTGGTTAGAAGTGTTTATGGTTGTGAGCCATTAGGGGGGATGTCTCTTCCTCCCAAAGGGGGCAGCCACAGGGAGGACTTAGGTTGGAATTGCCCAAAACAGTCTTCTTCTTCAAGTTTATCAATTCAAGGCTATTCATTATCCACCCCCCACCCCCCCAACCCCAAACAACAACCATATATATTAACATTGACAGAAGGCTCTATGTCATTCACACACAAAAATGCACTCACTCCTCATTCCCCATCTCTGATAATAACCTAGAACTCGTGCACACAAAGACATCTTCCTAGTATATGTTAAATGGATTGAGGGCTTCCCTCTGCATATCACTAGAATGATAGAACATAGTAAATACCAGAGGTGGCCGCACACGAGCTGCTCCTTTTCCTGCATCATTTTGTAAACCATCAGACTTCCCAAGAGTGTGTTCACCGGGAATATCACGAAAACCTGCAGCAGCTGCTAGTTCTGGAGGCAAATCAGGATCATAGCCCTGAAAAGGAAACCAAAAAAAAATGTTGAGATTGAAGAACGTTGAAAAGAAACATAAACTTAAGTGAGATTAAAATGTGGCTTAAAGAACTCACTCCTTCCGTGAAAGAACAATCAACATACCTGTTCTGTCCGTCCACTCTCATATACACGAATTTTGCTTTGCATGGTAGCCTCCAGGCGTAGTTGTTCCTGTATGTAAAGTAAAGTTTATTTTTATGTTATTATGGGAAGCCAACTCTTATTAAGAAGAATGAGAGAATACAAAAAGGCCTTATAAGAAGGCCAAACCAAAAGTGGGAGTAGAAAAGCTTGGAAAAAACACCCCAACTTTCAGTAGAGAATAAATAACAGTCAAGCACCCCAGGAGAATTAAAACACTGCCAGTAACACGACGTCTATAAAGGCAAGTTAAAACAAAAGTAAGCGTTTACCAGATGTTTGCAGTATTCTTTCCAGCTATCCTCATTCAGACCAAAGTTGAAAAAGTCAGATATGTCCACTCCAGTAGATTTCCATGGTTTCTCCTCAAAACTATCAATGTCAACTTCAAAAATTGTCCTGAATGAAGTTCGAATCAAAACATACTACAATTAGCAAAGTAGAAAATTGAAACATTAGTTAGGCAATTCAAACAAAACAAACGAGCAAAGAAACGGAAGGTTCCCTCAAATATCAAAATTTTCAGGTCATTTAGGCATGACTTGGAAATTTTTTTAATGTATAAATTCTTAGGTCGTTAAGGTCAACCTTATGAAGCAGAAAAATAAGTGCAATTAACATTCCCCCAGAAGATAAATGTGATTTTTGTTGTATGAACAGAATGGAAAAAATGTCTAAATTGTCTTGTTCACTCCAGACACAAAACATGTGAAGTTCATTTCACATTCCCACGCACATCAACGGCAATTAAAATTTGAAAAGAAATCGAAACATGCAATTGTCGACAATGTAAAGGCAGCACATCATGTTTCAACATAGAACCCCTTCAGTAGGCCAAAGCAAGTATTACTTGTGCGAAGGCAGAGTGAACTCTAGGCCACCACTACCACGCCCTCCCATATTATTGCCCCATCCAGGCATTCCAAAACCTGAATGAAAACCTTTCTGCACTGAAGCTGGATCTTTCGCTCCTGCTGGTCGCCAATCACCTCTACCACGACCACCAACAGGACCCATGTTGACAAGTGGACGAGCTTGATTTGGAGTTACTCCAGGGACAGAAGCAGTAGTACCAGGAAAAGGTGCTGCACCAGGTCTCACATACTACACATGCCACCAAGAATATGGGCTTTATTATCAGAAACAAGCAGCAAGAAGAAAGTGTGCAAGAAATTTTAACCAACTGCAGTTGAAATCTAAAAAAATATGCTTATAACTACTCGGTATAAGTGAATCGAATAATTTACAGTATAATGATCCAAGCAAATGACTAAAATAACAAAAACGGCCAACAGGCTTTTGTGAATGGCTTGATGCAACAATGATCATGACTACAACAACAACAACAAAAACAAACACACATTAACTAATTAACTCTGAGGATAGTGTTCACTGTTCAGGACCACTAAACTTGTTCCAAATACCTAAAACATACTAGGATATGAGTAGTGCACGGGAGTGACATGAGTGCATTGGTGATTTTCATTACGAATGATTACCGATCTTCACTTGTGAAGAAAGTAAGACAATTAGAACCAAGAACTATGATATCCTTAAATATTATTCATGTCATGGATAGTTTCAAACACTGCTGTACACACAAAATTGTAGTGATGGCAGGCACATGAGGAATTCAGTTTTATAGGAAAGGGTAACCCAGTTGAATAGACAAAGTATCGTCAACTAGTTCTACGATGACTGATTGAAGTGTTTGAATGATGCGTAGGAAGTATCTCAGAGATCATAATCCTGGAACTGAAAAATATCTCCAACCTTTCAAGTTGCAGTCCACAACAGAGTTGCTACAGGTAACAGTAAACAGAATGATGCTTTCACCAACTACTCCGACTCCGATGTAACATATTAGTAATCCAAAATATAAGAGGGAAGTGACAAGAAATCTACCCCCGCCCTGAACAAACAAGAGATTGCAAAAGCCTTTTCCAATTGATTTGAATCAAGAATAAAATTTCAAACATGTTTAGATGAAACACTATCTAGAAGGTGGGAACAAATCCAAATTGTCCACATTGTTGACATTCTTAAGCTTTCCTTCAGAAAACCTGCAGTTTCTCTTGAGATGAACTGAAGCTCCAAAGAGTTTCCGCAGCAAAATTTTCCCAAATAATCATACCTCTGCCTCCAAAACTGTACTCACACACTGACTGAATAAAAAACTTGTGTGTCTATGGGCGGGGCGAACCACTGAAAGTTGAAGGTTTTAAAGAAAGAACACAAAATCTTCCTAGAGAACTCGTAGTCGATTACACAATCCTAATCTTCGTCATAATGATTATTACACATCAAACACCAGTTGGGACAAGACATGACAAGTTTGCCAGGTTAATCAATGGTCATTTGTTACATTCTACTGATATCATGAATATCATATGGATTCAGTAATTTTCACTGTCAAACCAAAAATTCTTATGTCAATATTATTCATGTCATATAATAAAAAACAAAAACTTACATTCCCATCATCATCGACAAGAGGGGAATTTATAAAATCCCATATACACTTATATCACACTTGCGAAAAAACGGATAATACACTGACCTTATATTGAGAATGAAAAGGACGATAACCATAATTGCTATATCCGAGCTTTGGAGCCAAAACCATCCCAGCACTAGATTTTGCAGCCTCGCCCGCCTCTTTTCTCTCGCCATCCGCAGCCGGCACTGCGTCTTCACCCCACTCTTGCTCTTCCATAACCTGATTCTGATCATTATCCCCCAAGATAACCAGCGGGGGATCGTCTTCATCGTCACCTACCAATCCACCTCTCTCCACTGCCATAGGCTCACGATCACTGTCATTTAACAAAATTTGCAAATCATCCTCACTGTCACTATCCCAGGCGTCACCACCATCGCCCCTGTCTCGTACAGCATCATTCGTTCTAAAACCTTCCGCGTTCTCCAAATTCCCGCCTAACCCATGAATCGATATACCACCGCCGGGAGACAAGCCAGGAATAACCGGCTCCACACCCACGTCGTCCTCAACCTCTGCATTCCCCTCTTCAATATCGAATTTCACATCCTTATCCATGAAATTGACATCTTCCACAGGGGCACCAATAATTCCAGATTCAACACCTAAATTCCGATCCTCCAAAGCCCTATTCGATAATTCACCATCAAATGAAGCAAAATCCTCGCCACCCATGGCACGAGAACCGTCGTCGTCGTTTCTGGCGGCCAAATTGAGAACGAACCCAGAAGAACCAGCAGGTATGGACTCCCGAGGCGGCTGGAGAAGTGGGGTTTCCTTGGGTAGCTGCAGTGGAACAACGGGGTTGGAGTAAGAAGGTCCATTGGGGGGAGTATCGTCGGCGTGGTGGCGATTGAGATTGATCGAGCGTTGAAGAGGCGGAGGGGCGGGAGAGGATAGTTGAGCCTGAGGAGCAGATGAGAAAGAAGAAGCGAAAGGTCTGAGAACGTCGGTGTAGAGATCTCCAAACTCATCATCATCCTCCATGGTTGAGAAGGAATTTTGGGGATTGAAGGAAGGAAGAAGAGATTGAAGGAGAAGGGGAAGGGGAAGGGTGGCGATGGGTTGGAGCTGGAGGCGAGCGTCAAGGAGTGTGGCAATGTAGGCTTTTGCTTCTCATGTTAAACACTTCCCCTATACTCATTTTTCTTCTCTCTCTCCCATTCCCCTCTTAGCATTAGGTTTTTTCTCAACAAACCTTAAAATAAAAATAAAACTAAATTAATAAAAATATCCCAAAATTTATAATTTGTTTCAAAATTTTCCATAATATCCTTACAAATTTTAAAAATCTAAAAACACCCTTACCTATAGTGATTTGAGAGTTCGGTGTAGAAGAACTCTCAATCAACGAATCAAAAGTACGTTGGGGATACAGGCTGATGACTTCTAATAGCTCTTATTGACGAAGTCGTTTGCCACCTCGATGTCGACTTGTCACGTCCAAGGTTGAAGAAGGTCCAAAGGATTCGATTGTTCGTCGATTCAAGTGGTATGTTAGTTGGGTTTAGAATACCGTGAGATAGTTCGGTTCCTATTGTTGGTGTTAAAGGGAGGACTATGAGGAGCCAACCGTAGTACGAGAGGACTGGGTTATGTCGACTTATAGGTCAATTTTGGAGGGTATTTTGTTTCAAAAATACCCTTAAATCTTTTTTTTTTTTTAAATCTTATTAATATTCTTAATTAAAAAAATTTAGAAAATATACTTACCGTTGATACTATTCTTTAAAAATATCATTAATATCCTTTGCCTCGTTAAAAAAAATTTAAAAGTTTAACGTCAATATATAGACGAAAATCGTTATCGTCACTTCATAGAGCTATGGAGCCAAGGAGTTCTGTGAAATACCACAAGATCTCTCCATTTCTTGGCGTATTAAGAAGCTTTCATGGATCTCTCCTTCTTGGCAGCTTCATTTGGTGAAACTTGTATGTATGGCGTTCATCACCTTGTGTTGCTCTGGTTTGAAGCAGAAACCTTATCACTTTTTAAAATGATCAAGTGAGAGATTCGTATTCCATATGTTCGGGTGTTCGAGCCATAGTTAGATATGCCAAACATACACGTATCGTGCCGTGCCTCGAGATTTTCCTTCTTTTTCTAAGTTTAAGTAACCAGTGGGGTATGGAAGTTTGGTTCGCCAGCCTCAACATTAAGAGGATCTGTCAATTATAGCAAACTCACCAACAAGTCAAGTATAGAAATCTATCAAGCCAAACTTGTGTCATGGATGAAGCTATGCCAGAAGGCCCAGAACCATCAAAGTGATAAGACAACTTGTGGGATATCTTCAGTAGAGACATGATTTATATCTCAGCACATAAAAACGAGGTCTGTTAGATCCATGTTAATTGGAGTGGAGAACAAAACATTCATTATAAGGGTGTGTAAACCTTTCCCTAACAGACGCCTTTTAAAATCGTGAAATTGACGGCGATATGTAACGGACTAAAACGGATAATATTTGCTAGCGGTAGTATTGGACTGCTACAAATGGTATCAAAGCCATACACCGGGTTGTTGCAATAACCGATGCCAATGTTTATGAAACTAACAAAAAATCACTCGAAATGATCTTGGATCTACAGTCAAAATATGCAAATTAGGCACTCCATCAGGGGATTTTCACTTTCAATACCTCAAATGTTGTGCTACTAGAGGCTCATGAATTGATCAACACAAAACTTTCAACAATATTAACTGATCTAAAAAATGTAGAACAGCTTAACAGAGTAACAGCGGTTGATGACTGTAAACTGATATCTTACATGAATTAGAAATGATGATAGCCATGAATCAATAAGTCAAAAAGGACATCAAAAAATGAAGGTTTGAATACAAGTAATAGTAGGAGAATTACCACAAACCGATCTAAGCAGTTCTTAACACCAATCAGTTTCGACCGAGTGGAAGAGATCTACAACTATACGTTTCCTTAAAATCTGACTTCTTAGATGAAGTGAATATCGAAGCGTAGACTTCTTTGGTAGCATTGGCAGGGGCCATGTCTGCTGCTTTGAAACGCTTTACAGCACCATTACTGGCTGCAACCTTTACCTGAACTCCACCATCCGGCCGCTTATTATGCCTGTCGGGCTTAGCAGAAACCTTCTCCAAAGCCTTAACTTCAATACCGTGCTTTTTACCAGACAAACACGATGCTGCCAATTCCACAGTTGCATCTCCATCCATACCCACTTCCCCATTCCTCACTTTCTTCGTCTTCTTCTCCTTTGGTTTCGATTTCGATTTCTCTTCCTCCATCCTCTCCCTCATTTCTGCTACCTCCTCCTCACTCCCATTGATCACGAACTTGTCTCTGTCCAAAAACTCAGCATGACAAACAAGGCAGGAAGAGGATTTAACCTCCTTCAAGGCCTTTGCACTCAGCACATGTCCACAAGTTCTCAGAGCAAAAAACTTATACTTGCCATTGAACTCGAGGCCAGTAATCGGGCATTGGAACCGCGATCCTGAAATCGCATTGCGACTCGATTCTGTACCGGGAATCACCGAAAGATTAATCTTGATCATATCCTTCAGACCCTTGATATGCCCAAATCCCTTTGGTAGCTTCTTCTCTAGCAAAGCCTGCACAAGCGACTCCTTATTGAAAATATTCCCAAGCCAATCGATCACACAAGGTTCCCTCAAAGGCTCATTAGAAAGAGCGCAATTCAACCACTTGGACAGCCTCTGCTCGTTAGGATCAACCTTATCGGGCTTCTTTTCTGCGTACATATTAAGGTAGCAATCACGAGATTCGGCCCCTGTTGCCCCGCCATCGCCACCGCCCCCAAGGACCCTGGTTCTCAAAATTAACGTGGACAGAGGGGGAATCAGAGAACAGGGAATCGTGGTGGAATCAAGAAGGGGTTTCCCATTCAGGGTGAAGTAGAAAGATGACACAATCGTTTCGGGAACAAGAGAAGACTTAAGGTCCTCAAGGGTTTGGACCGAATTTCGTGCTAGGTTTACGATTTCGGATTGAATTTGTAGCTCGGGAGAGCAAACAAAGAACTGAAAACAGTGTTGCTTCAACGGATGCATTAGTTAGGGTTTCGAGAATCGAAAACGACAACAAGATTCCAAAGCTAGGGTTTCGCAATCACGATTTGGAAACAACGATGATCCTTGAGAAAATTCCTTACCTAGGGTTTCGATCACCAACAGAACAACGACGATTATACAACTCGAACCACAAATGTTTTTCTCTTCCTAACCCAATCTGGAAACCATTTGATTCCTCTCTTTAAAACTGCGGCCAATCCTATTTATACGTTCTTTATTATGTGCGCCAACATTCTTATTAATCCCCTTTTAAATACTACATTACTTGTCCGGCTGCCTATTTTGTTTGGGCTTGGGCCATCATGGGTATCTATTTACTCTTGGGCTGGGCTCCCGTTTCAACTTTCATTCCTGGGCCAGTTTCAGGCCCAGGCCCATTTTCATGGGCATATTCCTTTTTGGACCCAATGTTATAGTCTTCATGATTTCCCTCTTTTCTTTTTTTAAAATACCTTTTTTGTCTTAAAATAATGATCATTATATATTAATAAAAATAAATAAATAAAAGAAAAAACAAACTGCCAAGACATATATATGTATATTTTAATAGATATTAAATTCATGTTATAATATAAAAAGTCGGAGAAATCGATCCCATTTTATTAACCTTGAAAAAATACAATAATGTCGAGCCATTTAAACCACGTTAATATTTAATTTTCTCAATAAAATGTTATTTAAATATTTTTCGTATAAATATATATATATATATATACTTATACTCTATTTATTTTACTATAACAAATAATAATTTAAATTATAACATAATTAATACTCTCTATTATTCTTTTCCAAATAAATAGCTATTGGGAAGCTTCGTAGAAAACACATTAAATTTAGTTTAATAATCCTAATTTATTGTCGTTATTATTATTATTATTAATGATATGGTTTAAAAAATACATAAAATAAATTCTCCAATCATATTCATGCATGACGGTCTTAAAAGAAGCTAATGACAAAACATTGGATTTATACTAATTAAAGCAACCTAGAGTTGACTCTTTAAAATTTTAGGCAGAATATTCAATTAATCTCAAATTTGCAATTTGGTCCCCATTTGGATTATTTCTTTTTTTAGGGGCTCTTACTTTACTTATTTATGCTCACATCTTTGACAGCTGTTCCGTTGACTTTTTTCAAACAATTTGATTGTCAAAGATTTAAGTGAATATATATATAATTAGTTTTCAAATGAGGTTGATTATATAAATCTTCCACCATATATTATATGGTTGTATGGAATATTTTGAGGAAAGCCTTGTAATATTGGAATTGGTTATATATTTGGATAAGATAGAATATATTGCTTCTTAATATATCCTATCTATTCATGTTTACTTTAATGGGTTACACTTTAATTTATAAACCTAAATTCGAGAGTCAGTCTATTTTAGAACTTCTAACTAATATTTGTACCTAACTTAATAAATCAAGACTCTCGAGAAATGTTAGGTTGTTGGGTTATTTAAAAGTAGAGATTCGACCGATGTCAATCTGTAAATCATACAAAGTTTTTGGTTTTACAAAAATTCGACCAAACCAAAACCGACAAAAATCTAACCCAACCTAATCTTTATGGTTTGGGTTCGATTGTCTGAATTTGTAAGGTTATTGGGTCATATAAATATGCATAATCTTTTATTTTCTCGTATTGTGATATCCTACCGTATCTGGATGAGCACCGGTTTCGCTGTGTAACTTTAAAAGACACGTTCGGACAAGCCCAAACAGGACAATATCTGCTAGCTGTGTGTCTAGGTTGTTGTTACGTTTATGTCTGAGTCATATTTTGTTTTTATTATTTTACTTTAAATTTTTAATCCTCAAATTTCGATAATTTATAAGATGGAGATTTTAGATGTAAAGAGAAATACCGACCAATGAATGGATGACAAGTGGAAATAAACAGATTTTTCAAAAATCAATTTCAAATCCCAAAAATCTTTTTTTTTCCACCCCATATTATGAGAATATTATGTTTGTAACCCATCTTAGTTACAGACCAACACGTTACTTCAAATCATGAATTTGGTTCCTAAGTGACTCAATTTCTTAAACAACATGACAACGACAACATTAAATCCCACAAAATTATTTATTTTTTAAATCTTCTAATAAATTAAATAACATTATATCCATTACCAATAACAAACAAAATCAATTTTAATATCACTCATAAAAAAATTATTTAATAATTTTTAAAATTTAAAGTTAAAATTACTCTCGGTGCAATTTAAATTTTAAAAATAAAATAAATAATTTTTTCGTCCCCTATAAAATATACATGTATTCTTTAATTCAATGAACGAGAAACATTATAACTATAGATTAAGACCATGTATCTTAATTTTTATTTTTTAAATGTGAGAGAATATATATATATATAATATAATATTATATTATATTATATTATAGGCTTTTGGAATATATATTTTTTAAATTAAAATAAATTAAGTATTTAGAAAATTAAAAATGCAATTTTTTTTTAAATGGGACTGCCAATTGGAAGCTACCTTCGTGATCCCAAATCTTCCCGAATATTTCTTAATCTAATATTTATTTTCTTTATATAATAATATCCTAAATATATGAACATTAAATATTTATTTGTTTCTTTAATAATTAATTAATTTAATTATAATTAAAAAAACAGTTTATTTTTTCAACTAACCCAACGAATATTTAGTCAAAATTAAGGGGGGAAAATAGAATTGTCGTCGTGGTGACTGAATTACAGCCTTGGATCATGGGGGTGTTAATTTGAATTTCCAATGTCTACTCGCAGGTAAGAAGTGTACTCGCTTTGTTTGACTTCCACGTGGCTGAATATTTTTTCTTGCAAATTTAATTGGGAAATAAATAAATGAAAACTAAAACGAAAACAATCATTGTCTTGGTACAGTTGTAATTATGACTAATCTCCTCAAATAACATTGTTAATCATAAGCAATAACGATCCTCCACGTGGCATTTTGCGGTTTTTAAGGGTGACGTGGTTTATCCGGTCTACTTGGAGGAAAAACCGGAATATTTTTAAACGGCTGGTGAAACTCGACCGCTTGATGAATCATCGCTGCAGGTAGAGGCCACGCGAGTATTGGCGCGTGGACTTACTTTTTTTTTTTCCATTGAATTCTGAAATAGTAAGAGAATTTTTATAGATTTTATTGTTAAAAAAAGGCCGTCTCACCTAACAAACACGTCTGTATTTAATTTTTTTTTTAAATATTTTTGTTTTAAACCTAAAAATTAGTTATTATTATTATTATTTCTTTAAAATAAAGAAACCATATACGCAGATGTATAATATTTATGTTATCAAGGATGGAAGGTGCACCGAGTAAGAAGAGTACCTCCTCACAAAGAGGGTCACGGTGACCTGACCCGAGAGTAGTACGATCGTAGAAAAAATCCCTCTACATGGTCGTACTAAATAGATTAGTTCCTCCAGTCCATCATTTCGAGCTTCCAATTCTTTTAAATTGCTACCGTGATTTGATAACACCAATGAAAATAACTGTTCAACTTAATTCATGTGTTTGACTAATAATTTGCACCAAAATAAATAAAATTAAGATTATTAGTTAGTTACGTCACTAAAGCTACATTTATAATTTGATATTCGTGTCTGGCTTTAATACCATTTGTAATAGCTCTCCGTAGTTAACTGATATTGTATATTTTGACCTATTATGTACAACCATCAACCTCAGAGTTTGGAACGTGTCTGCTTCATAGAAGTTTTCACATCTTTTTAATAAATGTTTCGTCTTCTTCTCTGACCTCTCTCTCTCTATATATATACAAATGTATATATGTATATGTATATATACATATATATGTATACATACATATACATATACATATACATACATAGATATGTATATACATCTATACATATATATTTATTTATTTATTTGAAAAAAAAAATAGAAATTAGGGTGAAAAACCAAAGGTGGTGTGACAGAAGGAAGCTCCACCTTTTGCTATTTAATACGAAACACACAAAAAACAAACTCTCAACCAAATACACAGAGAAACAAAGAAGAAGAAGGAAGATAAAAAGCATTTTTCAAAACAAATCCAATATTCCATTCTCTCCGCCGCCTGCTTCCTCTCTCTCCGCCCATCTCCACCCTCCAAACCCTCACCGCCGGCGACTATGCAGCCCTGTAGCAGAGAAATGCAAACCTTCAACTCTCTCTTAAACCACTCCCAAATCTCTCTCCAGGACCTCCACGCCGACGCTCCCCACCATTTGAATCCCCCACCGCCGCAGATCCCGGCGTCTCAGCTCCACCATTTTGATCCCGCCGCTGCCGCCTCCCACGACGACTTCCTCGAGCAAATGCTCAACACAATCCCCTCCTGTTCCTGGCCCGACCTCAACCCTTCAAACCCTAAATCCCCTTGGGACCTTAACCCCATCAATAAGCCGTCAAGAGATATCTCCGACGACCACCACCAGAGCCACATCACTGCTACATCTCCGGCTGCCAAGGCCGCCGTCATGCTCCAGCAACAGCTTCTCTTGAACAGAGGAATCTCCGTCTCCGCTGGAAATGGCGTCGCTGACCATGGTCTCCCACCTATGCCTCTCTCCCTCGGAAATGCCGACTTAGACCGCTCCCAAAACGACGTCGTCGAGGGATCCTGCTTCCGCACACCGAACTCGGTTTGTTCCGTAATGGATCTGTCAATTCCTCGCCGGTGGATTTCAATTTTTTTATTCTGATTTTTTGGGTTTTTATTTTCTCAGGGAGGTTCCATTCAATCGCATAGCTTCGGAGCTCCAGGGAACGGGATGAGTCAAACTCCGGCCGGTGGTTCAGTCGGAGTTTCTCCATCTCAGCCGAAGCAGAAAGTCAGAGCTCGCAGAGGCCAAGCCACAGACCCACACAGTATCGCCGAAAGGGTAACTAAAATTTTCCGTTCGATTTTCTTCCGTTTTCTCGGGAACCAAACAGAAACAAAATTAGGGTTTCGATTAAGATTTCTGGGAATTTGATAATATAAATTTTGTCTGGTTCGTATAGCTTCGAAGAGAGAGAATTGCAGAGAGAATGAAAGCACTGCAAGAACTCGTTCCCAACGCAAACAAGGTCAGTTTCGTCCTTTCATCTTCTTTTATTTATTTAATTCATTTATTAAAAAAAAAATGGAGTCCGCCATTGGAGAGCTCGAGCTCTCTGCAAGACTGTAACCGCCGGTCAGTTTTGCACCTGCTCCGTAATTTAACCAACCTGTCAGGGTATTATAGTCATTAACCATCCGGTGAAAACTAATCTCACGGAATTTCAGGAACACGTGTCGTTAGTATAACATGGCAGTTACTTAAAAGAATGACGAGCATGTAAATATTAGCAACGCCTGTTTATTTAAAATATTAATAATGTACTTGGAAATACCAGACCTGGAAATTGGAATATTTATTGGTACTAAATGGGAATATTAATAAATAAGGAAGAGGAAAAAGGGGATTAAGAGCTAATTAATTGGAAAATTAAATTAAATTAAATTAAATTAAATTAAATGAATCTGAAAAGGGTTTGGAATTTCAGACAGATAAGGCTTCAATGCTGGATGAGATCATCGACTACGTTAAATTCCTCCAGCTCCAAGTCAAGGTATGGCCCTAATTCTATATCTTAATTTATTTAATTAATTATTTATTCTAATTATTAAATATTAATTAATCTTTAAAAAAAGATTCCCTGAATGGGATTATTATTTTAATTTTTATTATTTTATTTGGTGTAGGTTCTGAGCATGAGCAGGTTGGGAGGTGCAGCAGCTGTGGCTCCTCTCGTTGCTGACGTGTCATCTGAGGTTAGTTTTGTAAATTAAAAAATATTATTGAAGATTAATGGGTTTTTTTAATTAAGAAAAAGGAGGAAATTTGGGGATTAAGTTAAGTTGATGAGGCGGCTCAGAATTCCTTTAACAGAAGACGACAAAAGGAAAAGGGCACGCGTGCGAAGCCTTTTTAGCAGCTTTTGGTTTGGTTGTCGTTTTTGTTTAAATGAGAATAATAATAATAATATTAATAATTTGGTAATTAGTGAAAACGCTGTCGTTTCAGGGAGGTGGTGAGTGTATGCAAGGGAGTGGGGCCCAAGGTGGTGGTCGGAATTCGAACAATGGCGGGGGTGGTGGAAACCAAACGGCGTCGTCGAATGATAGCATGACGGTGACGGAGCAGCAGGTGGCGAAGCTGATGGAGAAGGATATGGGATCGGCGATGCAGTATCTGCAGGGGAAAGGGTTGTGTCTTATGCCGATCTCTCTGGCGACGGCGATTTCGACATCCACTTGTCACACTAGGAATCCGATGATGAACGGCGGTGGTCAGCATCCGGTGATGGGGACGAATGGAGAAGGGCCGACGTCGCCAAGCATGTCAGTGCTGACGGTGCAGTCGACGAGCATGGGGAACGGCTCCGTTAAGGATGCCGCCTCCGTATCGAAGCCGTGAGGAGGACGGCGCGTGGAGGATTGACTTTTGAGAAAGAGAAGTCAACGAGTGTAGAAGTCTACGAAAATAAGGCAGTCTTTTAATACGGCGCCGTATTGTCGTGGACTTTGTTTGGCCTGTAAACCCTAAACCCTAACCTAAAGAAAGCCCTAAAAAATTAAAAAAAAAAAGCGAAGGGAAAAGCACCTCCCTCTGACATCAAAAGCTTCTCCTTTGCACCACATCCCAAGCTACCTTTTTCTTTTTTTTTTTTTCTTTTTGTTTTTTTGGTTTATGGGTTTAATTAAAGCAATTTTATGGTAATTGCTTAATTTGCTTAGCTTAACCAACCAAATTGTGTTCTTCTTCTTATTAATCTACAACTTGACTCAATGGGTTTGTGTTCTAATTCAGTAATGAGTAATTAATTAGAGATAATTATTTACAAATCATGTCTTCCTTTTTGTTCTTCTTCTAAAAAGGGATGGATTAGTGTGTTTGTTAATTATTGGGTTTAAGTTTAATAAATAATAATTAAGTCAAGATTAGATGGGTACAGACGTTATTTTCTTATTATTTAAAAAAAAAAAAAAAAAAAAAAAAAAAA
>NW_019268548.1:2293096-2306689 GCF_002738365.1 Cucurbita moschata | reverse complement strand
TTTAAAAAAAAAAAAAAAAAAAAACAAGATAAACCCTAAACCCTAAATCTAAATAAGCTAAATATTGAAGGGTTGGTTAGGCAATAGAATTTGAAAGTGGTAGGTAATCTTTCACTAACCATTATGGTATCAAGTGTTTATGTTCCTTACGCTTCTAACTTTCCTTTTCTAAATGATAAAGGTATTCACCCTTCAAATATATATATAGCAACAGATAAAATAACATATACATTATAAGTCAATAAAATGTTGATGAAATTAATCTTATAATGGATGAAATGATGTCCCTACTCCCTACAAAAGCAAATGGTAGGAAAATTTTGTCTTACTCGTACACTTCTCTACCTGTAAATTTACTTTACATTGACGCGTTTTCATTCAAGTCTATGAGAGAATAAATTCGAAGAAAACAAAGTCAGTTATTTTCATTAGATGAGAGCAGCAGCTACAATCCTAAATCCTAATGTGAAAACCAAGATTGAAAATTATTACAAGCATACACCGAGCTTAATCTAATTCAAATATACTATAATTTCATTCCTTTTAATTCCAACATGAATGATGGAGTATATGAGATGGATGAAAAAGGGGATTATTCTAAAGCATAAGAGAAAGGCAAACTTTAGGGTTAGAAAAGCATTAAATTAGCAGAAAAAATATGGGGAATTGAAATGGAGTAGTTTGCTGTCGGACTCTTTCTAGAAGAAATAAATGAGAATATCCAATGTTTATCTCAAACAAAGCATGAAGTGAAGAAAGGGCCAATAAGAAATTAGGGTTGGATGAATTAACAAATAATATCTTCAATTTTGACTTTGATTTCTCCTTTGTTTTTTTGGTGTTTTTTCTTTTTTCATTTTTAATGTTTGGTCGTATTTATTGAACACCCTTGAAAAGGAGTGGGAAGCGACTAATGGGCCCACGACGACCGACATGTAGTCCACTACTCTTAAAGTCAAATACGGAAGAAATTTTATTCAATGGTGGGGTTAATTTCAGACTCATTTTCATCGTTTCATTCATTATTTCTACTATTTTTTTAAAGTATTATTTCCACATGATTGATGAAAAGAAGTCGAAGTCTTCATAGATGCGTGTCCATAGGAAATAGGAAAACCGAACTCTGATGGATTCAAAGTTAGAATTTAGTCGCTATAGTTTAGAAGTTAAAAGTTTATTCCTATGATTTGATATATATGTGAGATCTTAAAGTTCGGAGACCTATTAGACACTTTTTAGAGTGTAGAGATCAAATAAACACAACTCTAAATGTTCGAGGACCCGACTTGTAGTTTAACCTAATATGTAACGGCTCAAGTCCACCGCTAGCGTCTTATTTAGACTTTCCTTTTCGAGCTTCTCCTAAAGGTTTTTAAAACGCGTATGCTAAGGAGAGGTTTCTACACCCTTATAAAAAATGTTTCGTTCTTCTCTCAACCGACGTGGGATCTTACATCGAGATATGAGAGATTTTGTTATAGGTGAGAGGTTTGGGTGTGAATTACTTGCTAGGAAATTCGAGTTCGATGGTCGAATTGGAATGAGAACTCTTGTCGAGTTGGGGAGGAAAATGGAAAAGATAATTTTCTTTTAGTGGTCAGGTGGAACGAATTTCAACTCCGAACTAACTTCTTTCCCATCATATTCTAGAATTTTATAATCCTCTGCCATCTATGACAGTCTGCAATGGAGTCTCTCTGATATTGTCAACAACCCAACAAATACAGAGATACAATGAGATATAGTTATATATTATAGACATAACGGAAGAGATTAACATAAAACGGGGCATTCTAATTTCTAATAACCATAGAAAGTCTGTAGGTACACCAAAATTCTTTGTGACATGAACTCCATCAAGAACCCAAGTGTTGTGTATAGTATAAACAGAAGAATCTTCCAAACTTGAACCATTCTCAATGACTCTCTAAGGGACTCTTTCCAAATTGCCCAAAGGGTCGTTTCACAGAACAGCAGGCCGGGACGAAAAGAGTCTATTTCTTTACAATATTTCGGAAAACTCGAACCAAAGAATCTTTGCCTTGCCCCTAAAATTTGTCCCCAACAAAACTTCCAGCAACGTGTCTGGGAAGGCAGATTGAAAGACTAAATTCTTTCAAAATGAAAGACCAGCCCATAGCCACAAAAGGTCAATGAAGCAGTAGATTATGAAGCAGAAAAATGAAAGATCAATCCTTGTATCTCTATATCGAGAATGTCCATCGATATAATGGATATATTTGTTAGTCAACTTGATGGATCTCTTCGAGATTCATAGGTTAAAAATCTGATCAGGGCATTGAATGTAAATAATCCTAGAATTTCTCAAGGGCGTCGAGTTTTTGACTAGCCTATTAAATGATCTCGATCATATTATGGTATCTAAAGTACATCTCATCACTTCCTTGAACTCCTTTCCAAAGGAAAAATTCTAATCCTAAATGCATTTTATCATGAAGTATTATCCTAATTTTTCCACAAGGATAAAAGAGTGGAACTCCTTAATCAAACGGCGTTCCTTAACAAGGGCTCTTACCACATCCGAAAAACCTGTTTCAATCGGCAGTCTTACTCCCAACACAGCCAATCAGTACAATAAGGAGCATTCTTTCCTAGAAGCAATATCTTACGCAATGGAGTATTTTGAAAATTGTAGCAAGATAACATTCTGCCCTCATCAAATCAAAATTCAGATGCTGTATTCTCACAAGGTTACTGAAGAACAAATATAGACTTTCACTTCTTACGACCCCCCGATTTTGGTATGACAATCAGTTTATGAAATTTTCAGGGAAAAAATTGCTTGGCCTTAGCCATAGGAGGCAAGCAATTATGAAATGATTTTGGATTTCTTCACCAGTTTTACACAATAATTTATGTTTCGTTTGATAAACATTTGATTTGTTCTTAGTTTCAGAGAACTTATTTTTGTTTTCGGAATATGGATAAAATTTTAAATGTTTCTTTAAGAAAAGTGAAAATCTTAGTAAAGAAATGGTGAGGAAACAAGCATGGATTCCTCTTTGATCGAGGATTGGAGAATTTTTCGAAGGGTCTTAAGGAGCGATTTATGGCTGAAAAGGGTTCTAGAGCCACATGTCAAATGCCAATCATCTAAAAGCAAAACCAGCTAATGTGTCCATTGAGGATGGATGATCCATGCTCAGGATTCCAAGTCTAAGAGATATCACTTAATTGAGTTGAATATATTTTCCAAAAGGCTAAAACCAACTTCCTTCTAAATTGACCTTATGCATATTCCCCATGCACTTCACATTTCTCCATATTCAAATTGTTATTGAAAGGTCATTTCTATACAGGCAACTGAAGCAATTCTCGTATCATAAGCCAAGCAAGAACATTCGTTATGAGCTAACCTTCCCATACTATAGAAGCTATGCAGTCAAGAATTCAATATGGAAGACAAACGAAGCAGTGTTTCTACAAACTATTGAAGCATCCATATAGTGTGAATCAACTACCAAGACCATGACTGATATATGAGGAGCAGTGAGAGTAAGTGAACTTTAATTAGATAACAGACCGACAAGTTTTCAGTGCCTTGTATAGTTGGTACATCATGGTCGTGCTCATTAGGTAACAACACCAAGGCCCATTGCTAATAGATATTCTCCTCTATGGGCTTTCCCATTTTAGCTTCCCCTCAAGGTTTTTAAAACACATATTCTAGGGAAAGATTTCCACACCATTATAAATAATGTTTCTGTAACAGCCTAAGCCCACCGCTAGCAGATATTGTAATCTTTGGGTTTTTCCTTTCGGGGTTCTCTTCAAAGTTTTTAAAACGCGTCTTCTAGGGAGAGGTTTCTACACTCTTGTAAAAAAAATATTTCGCTCTCCTTTCCAACCAACGTGGGATCTCACATATTAGAAGTAAGAAATATGGTATTTTATTATATGCATAAAAGGGAGGGAATAGGCCTTTGTAAGTTGGAAAGAAGATTGATATCATTACTAAATCTATTGCCACAATCATCTATATACAGAAAATAAAAAGAAGAAGCCCAAAATAACGATAGTGATGAGACTCTGACCGCTCAAAGTTGTTCCACCGGGGGATGATGTTAGTTTAATCGGTAGTCTTAAAAGTATTAGGTTGCGGGAGCATCAAGGGACCTCTCCTTGAATATTTGTCATCTAGGAGTCTTTGAACCCTACTGTTCTGACAAAACTTCCAATCAAAATGCTTCACCTACCAAATCAAAACCTACTAGACCATAAATTCTAAGAACCAACGCCTTATTGAAATCTCAAGTGATCAGACAATGACATTTACCCAAGAAACCTGCAAAGCTTGACAAATTCGGCCCTCAAAATTTTACACTCGGCAGGGTAAATTAGGCCAACAGAAGCTATTTCAGTGGATTTTTTGTCCGATTCCTTCTCCACACATGCATAAAAACTATCGCGAGCCTTGTTCAGATGCATCAAATTGCCACATTAACACTCAAACATTATTATCAAACATAAACCTTATAGAATAAGTGATTGAGAGAGAGAGAACCTTGTAGCAAGCTTGTCTAGATTCCGCTAGAACGTCGCTATGAACTTCATCTGAGCCCTCCATTGTTTGGGTTCCTTCGCAGTTGGCGGGGTTTTTCGTCGTTCCAACCAATTTCAGTCAGTAGCTTCGGGCCTTCAGATTTGGGCCCAACCAAATTGGACTCCATGAATCTTATTATTTAAATCCTTCAGGAAAAATAATATAAAAAACAATTACGGGAAAATATACAGCATTTAAATATTTCCTATAATTTTCATGCATAACAAATCACCTTTCAAAAAATATATATAGGAATTTAAATTAAAATCATTTTTTTCATATTTAAAATATTTATCCAACATACTTTTTAATAACCATAATCAATTTCAATTATAAAATTAAATATTAAACTAATTTTAAATCATAGAATAAACAAAAATATATATATTTTTAACATTTTTATATCTATAGTTCTAATGATTAAGAGATTAAATATGTTAGGAATCACAACTCTCTACAATGGTATGATATTGTCCACTCTATATAAACTCTCGTGGTCTTGCTTTAAGCTTCCCAAAATGTCTCGTATCAATTGAGATTATTTATTTATTTATTTATAAACCCATGATCATACCTTAAATTAGTCAACCCGGACTCCTTTCCAGCAATCTTCAATCAAAAAAAAAATATTTTTAAAAAAAATTAAAAAAATTAGATTTATAAGTTAGTAATAAAAAGAAACTTATTAAATATTTAAAAATTTATTAGGCAAGTAATTAAAAATTGAAATTGTTTTTTTTTTTTTTTCCTTTTTCAATTTAAGCTTAAATAGAAAAGTACCTTCGTAATTAATTGATTAGAGTGAGATTAGCTCTGAATTAATCACTGATTAGAAAAAGAGTAACTTATATTAGGAATGACTAATGATGGTGACTTAGTGGCAAAGAAAGCTAAGTTGGGGAGACACATAAACTCTAAACTAGTTAATTAGGATTAGACATGGTCTTGTCTTTTCAAATTTAAATGTCATTGTGTCCCATACTCAAAATTATTATTCGTAATGGATCATCGTTAATTCAAAATCGTCGTTCCAACATCCCTATGTAAATCAATTGATGTAAAAAATGTATTATCAACCAAAATATTTGAGGTTCGGTTTCGTTCAATCCCAAGTAATAAAAGAAAAAAATGAAATTATTGTCTATACCAACAAAAGGCACATTCATCTTCTACCGCGATCTTAGGAACATAAAAGTTAAATGGGCACATTGTAGCGGAATGATAGCTAAATCCAAATTCTAATATCCTTGGCTTTAGGTCTTAGAAATGGCATCAGAACGGGACATTTTGAATAGGACGTGGTTCGAAGACATAATTGATGTTACCACTTATACCAGTAAAGTTTATTATTTTTGTTACCTCAGAGCGTATTTTGGTTGGAATAATTATTTGTTTGGTGGTTGAGAGCCAATATTCACTAATAAAATTAATTTACCAAATAAAAAAAATTAAGAAACAAATATATGAAATTTAGCCACTAAAAAGTGGGATAAAAGCGGGAAAGCATTAAGTTTAGGGCATGAAGTGAATTGGCGGGCCCTGAGTGGTCCACGTGGACCACATACACGTTAATCACAGCCAATCCCAAGCTGAGAAAGACGGTCCCACAAGCCCACTCGATGGACTGTCGCGTCCTCTTCCTTTTCGTCCTTTCCTTCTCCGTTCGCTCGTAAATTTTGCTCTGTACATTTTTCATTATACTGTCCCTAGCGCCATTCTTCCTTTCTCCCTCTATCTTCACCGACGGTGGTGGTGGAGGGCTTCTCTCATTGGTGGCTATCCCAGACGCGTATTTCAGAACAGAGAAAGAAAAGTGGTTAAGATGTCAGAATTGGTTTTACTTTTGATGGCGTGTGAAATGGGTATATATCTATGGATTGTAATAGCAAAACCCTATTTCGCTTTCTCATTGTTGGTTTCTGCTGCCGTTCAGAATGGAAAGAATTTGTTCTTTTACTTGGATATGGAAGGATGCACAGAGGGTGTTCGATGAAATGTCTGAAAAAGGAAATAATTTCATGTGGAGGGATAAAATGGTTGTTTCTTTGGTGGGTTTGTGGATTCCATAAATGGGTGGGTTTTGAGGTCATAGATCTGACGAGTTAAGGGAAATTGTTGGGTGAAGGAATGAATGATGATGGAAATGGAAGGAGATGGAGGGAGAGAGAGAGCAAAAGGGCAGGAGAGTGACAGAAGAGAGTGAGCACACGCTGCAGCCAAATGTATGAAGGGCATACCTTTGCGGGTGCGTGCTCACTTCTCTTTCCGTCAGCTTCGCTTCCCCATTATTTTCCCTTCTGCTCTCTTCTTCTCTCTCTTCTCCTTTCCTGTTTTTCCTCCTCTGATGGACCTCTGATGGACTAATGACACTGGCGAAGTTGAAGCGGCCTCTTCAAAGTTTCAAGCGGTGCCACTGCAGTCTACAATTTCGCCTCCACACTCGTAATTTGTCAGGTTGTTTTCATCCATTGCAATATTATTGTTCTTGAAATTCTCCATACCCTTCTCTTTTCTTTTATTGACATTGATTTCCATGGAAACTTGGTAGCGCGACTTTTGATGGTCCTCTCCTGCTTATATATATATTGAATTTTTGAGGTACAAACCGATTACTATTCATATTTAACGGAAAATCCTTTGAATATCGTTGCTGTTTAGTGGAAAAATCCGATTACTGTACCCAGCTAATCCAAAACTCCCGGCCATGTTTTGGGGTTTCCTTGGTATCGCCCACTCTTTGTTTATTTTCATTTATTTTGGTTTCCTGAGATTTGGGTTGTTCCATATCTGACCAAATATTTCTTTTGTTCCTGAGAATATTGGAACATGGGATATATTTTTTGTAAGCATTATTTTTTGTTGACGAAGAGTTCTGCAGATTTTGTTTTGGTATTTACTTTCCTAAAACGAAAAATTTCTTTCCGTTGTGGGCTGTTACTTGTAGAAGGGTGTGAGACTGAATCGACTTGAGTGCTGAATATGGCAACAGTCCCTCGTTTTGGATGCCTGAAGGGCCTGATGTTTTCGAGTCCCAGATATGGAGCTTCCAAACCGGAAAATTTCCTCATTCAGGTCTCTGATTTATTCGATAATAAGATATTCCTGGATTTTTGTTCTTCTGTCCTCTTTTCCAAAATCGTCACCATCTTCTTCTCTCTGGTTATTTGTTTAAGTGGTAGCTAATTAGGGCTTGAATATTGCTTTTTCTCAGCACTTGTTTGACGCTGGGAGGCAACAGCCTGCTTATTTTTCTCTTATCTTCAGATTAACCATCACCCCCACCCCCACTGCCCGGGTAAGAGGCAAGACCTTTCGGTTTTTTCTCTTCTTCCTCTTGTTTTAGTTCATATTATTTAATAAAATTGCATTCTTGTGATTTTTGTTCGTTTTGTTACTTGATTCTCCTTTCCCAGTTATTCTTATTCTTTACTTGTTCGTTGAAGCCACATATTATTTTTCTTAAAACATGGGCTTATATATGGGTTAATTTTACCAGTGGATGTAGCTTTGATGCTATTTTAGTTCATGTGAAAGTAATTGGCTCTTTATTTGATGCTTCTAAAGTTTATTATGGTACTTTTCGTTTTTAGATTTGGGAAATTTTGTGGCATTTGCTTTGGGGTTTCTTTTTGACATGTAAATGATGAAGTTCCCAAATCAGTTGGTTTCTGAGTGGTTTAAGAAAAAAGAAGTTCTTTAGTTGACAATACTAATGTGGTTTAGCAGATTAGGAGATTACAAATGTTTTTTTTCATTAGATTTAAGGCTGCCATGGCCGCCCTTTTCATCTTTAAAGTATTGTAAAGTTAGTGAAGATTTGATAATCATCATAATCAACTTTGTTAAACCTCTAGTCGATGGAAGTGTAAGGTTCTAGTGTTAACTTATGTAGAGATGAAATTTATGCAAATAGGAGACAACCTACTAATTCATTATATGTGGACAAACGAGTTTAAAATGTGAAGTTTTTTTTTGTTTTTGTTCTAACTTGTCTCTGAATGAAAGAAATTCTCATTGCCTTGCATCCTTTTGACTATTTCTTAGTAATGCACCGATTTTTTTTATTCTAAAAATAAGGCAAACTTTAGATGTAAACGTGTTAATAATAGTAAATGTGACGAAATATAAAGTTTTGAACTGTTCATCGTCACATTCTTTTTATGAGTACATGACTGAAAGCTGTCAAGGTAGAGATGCTTGCCACTAGAGTTAAAAAGATCTGGTCCTGAGAATGCTTGTTAATATAAGATTTAACCTCTTGAGCTTGCACATGAAATGACACCAGAAATATAATCCAAGCTTTTGAAGGTTTTAGCTCTATGGTTAGTTTTAAACAGTAAGGAAACTTCATTAACTCTTTTTTTAAGGATTTTTCTTGCTCAGTACTTTTTGATGAATATGGCAGGCATTTATTTCTATTGTTATCCAGAATTTTTTTCTATAAGGATAAGAGTGATGTGTTGAGAGCATTTACTTCCGTTGTACTGAAACTTTTGGACTTTAGAGTGCTACTCTTGCTTGTTACCTTTTTGCATGATTGTGTTATCATTTTCCCACTTGGAGATAGCAATTGTCGTGTCTAACTTTTAATGACAAGTAATTTTCCACAAATATTGTAAACATTGTACTTATTATGCCTTTGACGTCATTTGATTCAACTAGTGCAGCCTTAATCCTTTTCTATGCATTCAAGAAGTGCTTGCAGTGTTCCGCACAAACATGATTGTACTTATTCGTGAGCTTGCTTTGGTACGATGGTCTATTTCTCAAGTTTGACTAACAAAATATTTTTGTTTTGTTTGTTTTGTACTCATCCAGTATATTTTGACATCATGATTTAATTGGTAGAACTAATAATCGTGTATGTTTGAACGCTTTACCCCTTGATATATGATTTAAAAGACTTTAGGCAGCCTCGCGGCATCTTCTCATGAAAAGGCAAGGCGTAAGCCTTGACGCGGTGTGAGGTGTAAGGCTCCTTTTAAATTAAAAAACATAAAACCTTATACATTCTTAACATTACATTATTCCTTAAAAGTACAAGCATTGTTAAGGATATTTAGTAATAAATTATAGTTTACCATATATATTATATTTGATATTTTATTATAAGGCAAATATCTAACATTTGCCTTATTACTATCTTTCCAGTTATTTCCATTTATTACTATTTCCATATCCTTGTAATTTATTTAATTATAAATAAGATAACTTTCACACCATTTAGGTGTGGTGGATTAAGCAAACATCCACATGGTATCAGAGCCATTTTGGTTTAGCAACCTAGATCCTTTCTTTTCAATGGCTTTTGAAATCTTCTACTGTTCTTCTCCACCACCACTGTTGTCTTTGATGCCGCAGGGGCAGTCGTCATGGCTGTCACATGCAGAGTCGATTGATTATTCTTCGGCTCCACCTTTTTGACCTCCAAATCATCCTTCGCCATACTCTGTACATACAACCTCACCTTTTCCAAACATAGCCTCTTTCAATTTCTTCCCAATTTTTCCCTTCATCATTCATCCTTCGCAAAAACCCTAATCTTAGGATCTTCATCAGCATCCCTCTTCGAAAATATACAGAATCTCAATAAGCCCATCGACCTTCTGCAGAGATTTACCTTTGGAATCTGGGCGCCGCACTGGCATCTTCGCCAACCAAGTTGCCGCCGCCCTTCTCGCCAAAATTGGCTCCTTCGCCCCAATGTGGTGACTCTTCCAGCTGCCCTTCTCGCCAAAATTGGCTCATTCGCCCAATGTGGCGACTCTTCCGGCTTCAACATTGTCTTTGTCCCTTGCTCTAGGTTTCCCCTTCTACTTCTTGGGGTTAGACATATTCTCACCAGAGCCAAGTCAGCATCGTCGCTAAGCGACAATCCCTCTTCATGGGTTAGACATATTCTCACCGAAGCCAAGGCAGCATTGCCGCTGAGCAGCGATCTCTCTGCAGTTTTCGATGGCCAAGAAAGTGTTTCTCTACGCCTCCTCTGAACCAGGTTGTTAACATCTTCACGAAAAGTGTTTTTCAACCTCTTTGAATTTTTCAGATTCAAGCTTCACGTTCGTTTAAATCCGACGCTTAGCTTGCGGTGGGGTGTTAAGGATATTTAGTAATAAATTATAGTTTACCATATATATTATATTTGATATTTTATTATAAGGCAAATATCTAACATTTGCCTTATTACTATCTTTCCAGTTATTTCCATTTATTACTATTTCCATATCCTTGTAATTTATTTAATTATAAATAAGATAACTTTCACACCATTTAGGTGTGGTGGATTAAGCAAACATTCACAAGCATAATAATTAATAATAATAATAAAGAAAAAAAAAAAAACTCAATAGTTCACTGAGATTTTGTTAATAATAATCTAAAGCTCATCCATTATATCACTAGAACTATCACTAATAGGATCGTCCATAGAGTCATCATCTTATCTAATAGTTTCATCCTCATTTTCGTTCACTTTACCCATAAAACTCACAAAACTCACCTCCTTGCTGTGTTGCCATCAAAGAGCAGCTCTATATTAAAATAACACAACGGGGTGTACATTAACCTTCCACTTTTTTCCGTTTTTTTGTCAGTCAACTGATTGAACTTCTATGCCTTTTCAGTTGTCTATGCATTTTTATATTTCATTCGATATCTGCATTGGCCCATGGTGATGACCCACCACCGAATTAAGTTCAAAAACATGCAACACTCCAATTAAATGCACCACATGAGCCCATGGTCCACGACCAATATACACACGTCTTATGCCTTTAGACATCATATTGTTTCCTCGCATTTTAGAACACTGCTCTTGCTCTTGATATTGCTTATTGATTGTGATAGTAAGCACACAGCAAATATTTTGTATTACTGATGGGAACGGTGAAATTTCTTTGTTTTATTAGATTAGATCATACTGTGATGTTGATGATTAGAATTGTTTATTTATTATACTTTTTATTGACCTGGAGAGATGAGTAATTTTTGTGAAATGGCATGTTCTTTGTTCATTGTTTGTCCTGGCCTTTTTCCTTGCATCTTCTCTTCAAGTCAATCCGTGTCAACCAGATTCTCTGTGAAAGAAATACTACTTACCACCTTCATTATTGTCTACCTTGACTTTAAATCCTTGAAGGCTTCACCTGACCAATTACCTGACCGTTTATTATAACTAGTAATTCCGTAATGATTAGCAAGTAAGTTTGGGGACACAAATTAAACTTATTGTGTCAACTTAGGTATTAATGTCAATCACCATAGGTTGGCCAGTGATCAATAAAAGTTGATAAATAATAAAGGGCATAGTAGGAATATTTTCCTGTCATGGTGGCTAGCAGCCCTAAGATTTAATATCTAAGAAGTTTTCTTGACAATCAAATGTTTGTTAAACAATTGTGCTTTATGAATAGTTGAGGTGTGTGCAAGCTAGCCTAAGAACTGATTGAAAAAAGAACTTTGGTATTAATTTCAGATCTGATTCACTATGGTTAAATGGTTGCATTTTCCTTTTTATGAATTGTTTTCTCTTTTATAGACTAAATTTTCAAAGACTAAATGGTTATCAAATGGGGTCAAATCATCGACAAAAAACTTTTGCATTCATCGGTGTAATCCTAGAAAGTTGGATGCAACTAGTCTTGTTTGTGAGATTTGACTTCGTTTTTCCCTTCAATTTTCGTTATTATCCTAGGTGGTTTTTTGGGACCATTTTTCTTTTTGAAATTGACGGACCATAAAAAAAGAAGAGTATACAACAGTAATATCAAAAAAGGATAGTCGAGACAAAAGTAGCCAAGTAAAACAAAACACCGCGAAACTACATATTTAAGAAGTGAATTTGTTCAAAAGAATGAGAAAGGATGACTACTAGATTCTGCTGAAACTACTTCACTTGTTTTGGTTCATCATAGAGGTTGCTTCTCAATGATTGACGATGTGCTTCTGAATCCTAATTTTCACAATAAAGGAAGAGTTTTGTGCTAGATTTTTTTATATTTTATTATTTCCGTTCTTTAGGGTATTAGAATGAGAGGCACAACTGGATATTTAGTGGGTCTGAGAGATTTGGGAATAAGTTTTAGGAATTTGTTAGATTTAACTTTACTTTGTACGTGTTTTTTAATTGGGTGTTTTCATAATTACTTGCTAGTCTCATTCTTATGGATTTTGGTTTATTTTTGTAGTTAGTGTTTTTGTAGGCTAGAAACTGAGTTTTTTGTTGATGAAAATGAAAGAACATACAAGAACATGCAAAAATATAAGCGCACAAAAAAGGGAGTTAAACACTAACTACAAAAATAGACTTCAATCCAAGAGAATCAAACCAAGCTCACAGTGATGCTTTAAACCTAGCACTCTTCCAAACCTTCACCCATGTTCTCTAAACCCCCTTAAAAATTATGCTATTCCTCTCCAGTCAAATTCCCCGCAATAGGGCAATGAAACAAGCTTGCCAAAAAAAAGGGGAATTAAGAAATCCATTTAAGATAGGTTGGATAAGACTAAGTCTCCCCCTTGGAGAAGAAGCTCTTTTCCATGTATCTTGACGTTTGTAAACCTCTTCCATAATAGGATTCGAGAAAGACTGACCTCTCATTAGGACCGAAGGGAAGTTCTAGATTAAAATATGGAAGTTGATTCACTCCACAACTCACCGTGGGAAGCCCATAAACTCAATCTTGCATGGTCATGATTTAGGCCTATGTTGGAACTTTACCCCTGTTAATCTTGAGACGTGATAGAGCTTGTAAGAAGCCTAAAAAATGTTAGGATTGCTAAAGAAACTTTTCTGACCAAACAGAAAAGAAGGGCGTCGTTAACAAACTGAAGATAAGATAGCTGCTTTTAATCCTCACCCACCTTAAAACCCAGGATGATAAGCTGTTGCGTTTTCCATTCGTTTACTATTAGTCTTTTGGTATGCTACTTGTGAAGCTCATCAATTTTATTTCGCTTGTAGTTGCCTTGCTCCCTGCATAATGAGGTTTTACTCCTGTTTTTTTTTTTTTTTTTTTTTTTTTTTTTTT
>NW_019268548.1:2247005-2292749 GCF_002738365.1 Cucurbita moschata | reverse complement strand
TTTTTTTTTTTTTTTTTTTTTTTTTTTTCTGTTTCAAGCTTTCATTATCTCTTGTTTGCTAGTCATCATAAAACTCCCCTTTTGCTCTATAGAAGACTGATTTGAAATGTAGTGAATTTATGATGACTTTTGAGAGTTCAAACAAAACCCTCTTTTTCTATAATGACCTAATAAATTCTTTCGTACATTCAATACATTATTACACTGTACTAAGCACAATGAAAATTAGATAAACACTTTTAATTTACTAGAAAAATAGTCATGTCAAAGGTACCTATACATTGTGTAGCATTATTTATTGTCTCTACAACCATACTAAATTTCTTTTGTGAAGATATATTACTCATACGGAGTTTGTGTGTTGGATTTAAAACTACTCAAGGGTACTGGAGAAACTTTGTGAAAACACTGTTTTGGATTCTGGTTCTCATTTTATACTCCTCTTGCTTGCTGAGGAAAGAGGAAACAAGAAATCCTTTTGTCTGCTCATCTCTTGTTTGAAACTTGAATAGATTAGATTAGGTACCCGAGGAGAATAATTACTAGCCAAAAGAACTCTTGGGTAGTTACTAACTTTTCATGTGGTGCTTTGTGATTTCGGAAATTATAAAAACACATGAGTATGTGTTAATGGGTTGGTTGGGTTAATAGATCTTTTATTTTATTTTTTGTAATCCAACAATGGGGTTGCGACGTTGCTTACCCCGATAAATCGTGGAGGCTGGATACTTTAATAAGATGTGTTTATTTGTTCCTATTGGTTATGCATGGTGTTTATGAAGAAAAATCTTATACTTCACGGGGAATGATAGATCTTGTATCTGATCTTTTCTCTGGGATGTAGTAACTGATCAATTAGTTTGATCAATTGGTGGGGGCTTATACTCTGATGAACACCTTGAATGACGTTATTCTGAATTGTCACGACATTGTTTAACCAGTAACTAGCGGAGCAAAAGAGTAAAAATTCACAAAATCTGATCCTTCATCTTATTGGCTGGTCTTTTCTCAGAACCACCATGAAACAGGAGTTGTTAAGTATGATGTTAAAAGCCAGGACGAATGCAATTGGGGAAGATTGCATCACTCTCCCATTCCCTGCCAGTGAATGTAGTAGACAAGGAAAGAGTTTAACCTCAAAATTCAAAGGTGTTGTGCTTCAGCAGAATGGCCACTGGGGTGCTCAAATTTATGCTAATCACCATCGTATTTGGCTCGGAACATTCAAGTCGGAAGACGAGGCAGCCATGGCTTATGATAGTGCAGCTATCAGAATCAGGAGTGGAGATTGTCATAGAAACTTTCCTTGGACCAAATTCACAATTGAAGAGCCTAACTTCCAGAATCTTTACACTACAGAAGCTTTGCTTAGTATGTTAAAAGACGGTTCTTACAGAACTAAATTTGCTGAGTATTTGAGGGATTGTTTGGAAAGCGTACAAACAGCTAGTCCCTCTGCAGAAAAGCTACATGACAATGGACGGACATCTATTAAGCAACTTTTTCAAAAGGAGCTAACACCGAGCGATGTTGGTAAGTTAAATAGATTGGTCATCCCAAAGAAATACGCTGTTAAATACTTCCCTCAAATACCAGCTAGCACGATAGATAACGTGAAACGTGTTGATGATGATTGTGATGTGCAGCTAGTATTTTTTGACAAAATGATGAGACAATGGAAATTTCGATACTGTTACTGGAAAAGCAGCCAGAGCTACGTTTTTACGCGAGGTTGGAATCGGTTTGTGAAAGAAAAACAACTGAAAGCTAATGACACAATAGCTTTCTACTTGTGTGAAGCAGCAAAGGCAAGCGATGCTAACACTACATTCTGTGTGGTGGATGTTAAAAACCGCAACAGCTATAGCTTGACTGAGAATGAAATCACAAGCAGCGAAATGCAGCTAGATTTGAGTCGTGAAGAAGTTAATGGACCGGTGTCGCCTAAGCATGTCGACGATGAACTAAAAGATGATCTTGAAGTCTCAGGCTTCAAACTGTTTGGAGTGCATATTAAGGGAAAGTAAGTTTTGCCATTCCTTTCCCATTTCAATTAGTTTGGCACTGATTAAACCACATGCCTTAAGAAAAAGGTTCATTGGGAAATTCTTTTTGGAACCATGCTTAAATGCTCAGACTATTGATGCTCTACTCTAGTATTATACCCACCATTAGGAGAAACTGTTCTTAGTGATCAACGTTCCTATTGATCTTTTATGTAATAACAAACACGGAGGTGTAGAGGTTAACCTCCAACTCCAAGGGAAAGAATAGATGCAGACGTCTCCCACTTAGCACATTGACTTACCTCGAGACTTTTAAGTATACTGTTCTGGTACATCAAAATTCTATTTAAAAAAGGGGTAACAAAAAAAAAAACTTCACCCCACTTTTTGGGCAGGTTCGCGGGTCAATGTTTTTCCCTGCCCCGATCGGCAGCAACTGGGTTTCCCGGGCTGATTTGATTGGATAGCCTGTTTAGTTCAAAATTTGCAGGCAATGATTATTCTTGGGTTGTAGCAATTGAACAAGCATTCAACAAGTTTCTGATACCCTGTCAAATTCAAGTAAGAAGTGTACATTATATTTGTGCATACACACACGTTCAGATTATTCTCCACTTGTTAGGAGGCTTCGTAGCCACCAAACAGAGACACTCACCAAATTCCAGTAATCAATGCCTGATGTTCTTTGGTTTATATTACCTCATTGTCTCTCTCTGTCTCTCTGAATGCACTACAGAGAATTCATTTTATGAAGCAGAAACTCCAAAAAGCAGCATGGCTCCACTGGCTGCTTGCCTTATTGGTAGGTGGACAATAAAGTAAGCTTATCATGATTGATTTCATGTTTGTTTGTTTAGTTGTATGATTCTTTTGTTATTCAAACCACCTCCCCCATATAACTGCGCCATAGTCTTCTTCATCAAGTTAATACATCTAGCAATCATAAATTCCTTTTTCCTCTAATTGAGTTTATCGTAATGCAAGCAGGAGACTTCAAGGGAGTGCTAAACGAAGTCTACGTTCATGTTCATGCCAATTTGAACCAAACTCAACCGGTTAAGGTACATATTTTCAACCGAAAGGTCAATTATTCGAAAAATCTTGTTGTTTCGATTCTCGAGACTAAAGAAAACGACAAACTCCATTTGGAAAGAGAAGAAGAGGATATGAGATGACACTAGTGGTGGGTCCTTAGAAAAGTTAGAAAAATGGGTAATATAAATCCAATGGAGGAGAGGAGGATGGAGTGGCTGATAAAGTGAGTTGGGATTCCAATGCCAAGAGAGAGAGAGAAGAGATGTGCAGCCTCAAATTCCCTCAAAAGGGCCGTTGGGTGAATCCTTTGTGTGGCTGATAATAATAAATGTTGTGTTGATTCTTTCATAAAATGCAGACAATCAAGAGGAAAAGGCCAAACAACCCCATGTGAACCCTCTTAGGCCCAAACCATATCCCTTCGATTTTAATTCTCCCAAAATTCGAATTTGATCCCTTTTGATTCTCCTCAGTCCTCACATGATTATTATTATTTTATTTATTTTTATAAAAAATGAAGCCATTGATGCATCTATATATATATATATATATATATATATATATATAGATAGAGGTTATAAGGTGGGAGTTGAAATTAAAAGTTTGGAATGAAATTTCATTTTCAGAGGGATTGAAATAATTGGTGTGAAGGAATGGAGATGATGAATTGAGCCCACATGCTAAAGCTTAGGAGGGGATTGGAGCAGAAATCAAATACCTTTACAACTCATAAATTTAATAAATTATAAATATTAGGATATGTTTTGGGAGTGATTTTAAAATAATTTTTTAGTCAAAAAATATTTTGATTATAATTATTTTATCTTACTTTAATGTTGGGTTATACTTTTCGATATATATTATTGGATCTATAAAAAGTGACTTTCATGCAAATGAGATGGGAATAATTATCTTTTTAACTCATTAAAGTGAATATTTTGAAGGAAAAAAGGGATTATTGAGTAAAAGAAAAAAGTATCTTTTACGAAATAGGAAATATTTGGTAAGATAACAAAATAGGGAAAATTTATTTCTAAAAATAGTTAAAAAAAGTAACTAATTGGATAAGATTAATTTCTGGACAAAGGAAATTGATGTGGAAAATTTATAATTTAAAATTCTTAATCTTAATCTATACAAATACATTATACAAAATAAGAATCAAAATGAATGTGACAGTTAACCTTAAAAAATTAGAAGATACACTTACATTAAAGATTAAGATCGTTGTTATCATTTATTTTATTATTTCATCACAAAATAATTTATTCATCAATTTTCGTTTTATTTTAACATTAAATTCTTCAAAATGGTTTTTTATATTATTATAAGAATATTAAAAGTGAAACTTTTCCAAATTTATGAGCTTAAATGAAACTTACGTAGAGAAATTAAGTGCAAAATAACTGAGAAAGGGAAGGAATCCAAACATTTCCTTCGAAAGAGAGTGATGAGGACATTGTCTTGTTATGCTTCGTAAAAAGCAGAGGCACTGATTGTTTCATTCATTTCTTTTGTTTGGAAGTGCAAATAATTGTTCATTGCGGTTTTTGTTGGGAAGGGGAAAAAGGGCCCAAAATTAGGGAGAATTTTGGTGAAGGATTACAACAATTATATGCACATTACATGATCTGATCATCACTGACCACTTTTTTTTAACTCAAATTCCGAACTAAATCGAACAACTAACAACCACGTTAAATCTAGAAAGTAAGAACTACGAAGAATAATCTTAATTCTTCCTGAATCTCAAGCCGGCATGGAGTTCTCCGTCGGTGATGTCCAGACAATGTCTTTGAGTGCCGGCCGGAGCTCTTTGCTGCAGAATTGGTTGTATTCGAGGGTGTCGCCATGATCCTTCTTCACCTCCACCACCAGAAACGACGGCGTCAAGGCGAAGATCTCCGCAGCCACCGCCAGTTTCCCTTTTCTTCCGCACTCCTGGCCCTGTAGTCTGACTCTCGATTCGCTCTTTTTGACGCTGAATTTCCCCGCTTTCGCGACCTCCTCCAGCTTCGATATCACACTGCTTGCCGGCCTCGTCGTCGCAAATCTCAGCTCCTCTTTTTCTTCCCTCTTCTTCTCCTCGAACAACGGCGACAAATCGAACCCTTCTGATAACGAAATTATGTGGAATGCATTCAGAGTCTCAGATTGCTTTAGTTTCTCGGTGCTCTCGTCGAATTCCTGCTCCTCTTTCGTTTTCACAGTTCTTGGTACAGATTTCCTGAACCAGGACGACTCCATGATCTTCGAAGTTGTAATTCTGGTATTCGGATTTGGATCGAGGAGTTTGGTGATTAGTCGACGGGCATCCGATGAGAACCACGGCGGGCATTTGAAGTCTCCCTTGTAAATCTTCCTGTACATGGCCATAATATTGTCGTCCTGAAATGGGAGAAATCCTGCGAGAAGAACGTAAAGGATGACTCCACATGACCACAGATCGGCTTTGGCGCCGTTGTATCCGTTCTTCCCGATAACCTCCGGCGCAACGTAGGCTGGCGTACCACAAGTTGTGTGCAACAATCCATCCTGTTTCAAGTGCTCTGAAAATGCGCTGAGTCCAAAATCAGTTACCTTAAGATTTCCGTCGTCGTCGAGAAGAAGATTCTCCGGTTTGAGGTCGCGATGGTAAACCCCCCGACTGTGGCAGAAATCGATCGCAGAAATCAGCTGCTGAAAGTAAACTCTAGCCACATCCTCTCTCAATCGACCTCTAGCAATTTTGGAAAACAGTTCCCCGCCTCGAACAAGCTCCATAGCGAAATAGATCTTCGATTTGCTCGCCATAACCTCATGAAGCTCGACAATATTCGGATGCTTCACCATCTTCATCACAGAGATCTCTCTCTTGATCTGCTCCATCATACCTACTTTTATGACCTTCTCCTTCCCAACAACCTTCATCGCCATGTTCGTCCCAGTCTGCAAGTTCCGGGCATGGTAAACCTTAGCAAAAGTTCCATGCCCTAGAAGCCGACCTAACTCATACTTCCCATGGAGCACACCAGAATGACCGTCTCTGTCCTTCTCCGCCATGGATTCGATCTTTTCTCAAAGATTAAAACACAAAAGTACTGGTATATACAAACGATTCTTTCTCGCCTTGTTTTTCTTAGCTTACTTAATTAAAGCGTAGGGATCTGAAGAGGAAGAGAAAGGGGGAAAATGGATCACCCGTCTTCGACGTGTTTCCGGTGACAATTCCGGCCGCGGATGCACTTGCCTGCTCGACCATTAGAGATGAAACTCGTCAACAGCGCTCCTCTCATCTCTCTGCATTCCCTAAGAGGGCGCCTTCTCTGCAACCTCTCTCCCACTGAAATCTCTCCTCTAGGGTTTCCAAGGACCTCCGATTATCAGCGGATGTTCGCTCCTTCGTCCCCTTGATTCTCTGCATTTTCTTCCCCATTTTATAGCGACGGGAATTACGAAATTACCTTTTTGACACCTGATACCAAAGAAATGATCGGACGGTCGTTATTAGACCTTGATGGTTAGCAGGTGTCAGAATCGTGGCGGTAGATTCTGCTATTTGCCGTTCTGACGTCATGGCTCTTTCAACGGCACCATTGGGAAGCTAAATGGGCCACACATGTGGGCCTCCACGGTCAGGGCCCACGCTTTAAAACCGCCCATCGGATTATGTATAGTTACGAGTCTACCCCTCTTCCGGTTTTCTCCAAAGTTCAATTTTATTACGCAACATTTACGGTTTATAAATAAATTTAATTTCAATCCTTTTATTAAATTTCATTAAATCCAAATAATATATATATATATATATATATATATATATATATATATATTTTTTTAATTTAAATATTTATATAAATGAAGGAAAAATAAGTTAAATGTATATTTTAAAAGCTGTTACATTGTTTTGGTAAGGCATTAAATAGGTATCTATTTATGAAAATACACGTAGACTTTGGTGTCGTGTACGCAATATTGCATGATTAACTATGGGCATTAACTTTTCTATTTAATTATTACTTTTCACAATATTCTTATTTTATATGAATATGGAAATCATATTTAAATATAGAAATTGCCTTTTAATTGTCTATCCTAATATTTTAATCATATAATTTTATTTTCTATTTTGATTAATCATTTTACTCAAAATTATATTTAATTCATTAACTACGTAACTAAATGTATTTTTTAATTTTTAAAAAAGTTTAAGATATTAATCAAACTTTTGAAAATTTATTTAAAATTTAGTAATTTTAAATAAGGTTTTTGATTATTTCTATTAAAAACTAAAATACATATATATATATATATTTTATTTTAAGTTTAAGTGTATTATTAAATTTTTGTTCGATATTTTTATTCATTTGACCTAAAATATAAATATAACCTAATAACACTCATTTTTAATAAAATATTTACTTTTGTTTTTAAAATTTGAGAATAATAAAAATATTAAATAAATTAAAATTTATCAAACACACAATTTAAAAATTTACCATCTATTAAATACAAAATTCATTTAAAAAAATTTATATTAAAATTTGCCTTTAAATTATTATTATTATCATGACCAATGACATGGGGACGCATGCATGACGTGGATTTTGTTGATTTGTGTGTCGGTATGCGGTAAATTGGTTAAACTAGTTGGTCTTCAAAATCTGTTTTTTTTTTTTTTTTTTTTCTCATAGTAAAATTTTAATCTTCTCCATTGTATTTATTTTATTTTATAAAAAAATAGAATAAAATTTGAAGTTTATAAATTAAATAAGATAAATTTTATATAAGTTATATAATTTTTTTATCCGAAATAACCAATAAATATTAAAATACGTAAGCGTTTTTTCTTAAAAGCAAAATTAAAAGAGAATTAAATAGAAAGAGTTTAGTTAATTAATTTTATTGAAACATTATAATTTCTTCTTATTTATCATATGTCTTAAATTGACAGAATAATTTGATTAAATAAAGATATTAATATTTATGAAAAAAGAGAGAATTTTTCTGAAGAGATTAAATATTGAACACGAACTATTATTAATAATATGATTAAAAAATATATTAAATATATTAAATTTTTCGTGAGAAGAGAATAACGATAAGAAATCGTTCACCTAATTTATGAAAAGGATGGATATAATTGTAATTTCATATTTTTTTATTTATATGTGAGCAATAAATAAATTAAATTATCTAATATGGAATTTTCAATGCAAATCATAAATAAAAAAATAATAATAAACATTTTATTCACCTATAAATTATAATTATCAAAATTTTCACGTCTAATTTAGATATAATATCGATTTATTCATGTATTCGTCGGCATCCATTTATTTTTATATATAATTTATTATTATTATTATATAAAATCAAAATTAAAAAAAAAACAGAAATAATTGACTCTGCATTCATAAATTAAATAAATTCCGGAAGATTCTTCCTGTCTGGTCCAAATTTAAAATCTCAAAAAAATGTATTATTTATATTTTAAAATATATATTTTTTTAATTTAGTTCTATAATTGCTCTAATCAAACACTTTTCAATTTTAAAATTTTTATAGTTGAAAAAAGAAAATATATTTTATTAATATAAGTAGTAATTATATTTCATGATTATCCTCGTTCAACCGTAGTCTCAGTTCCTTCGTTTATCTTTTTTTTATTCATGCGTCTCAAAAAGAAAAAGAAAACGACAATTTTAACCATTCTTATAGGTAAGAGGTTTGTTAAATTATATATGAACGTAACATAGCTTAGCTGATTAAAATATATATATTTTTTTTATCAATAAGTTAATAATTAAAATTCCCGATTACTTGGATCCAAATTTATTAGAGACAAAAGTTGATATCGTTCCTGTAAAGATAAGATTTGTTTCTCTCAAATACTAAAATTCTATTCTTAAACAAATACGCCGTTTGTCTCATCTGGTCTGTATTAATTTTTTATTTTAAAATAATATCTTTTTAGCTTTTTAGTACTTGATATCTTTTTTAAAAAAAAACCAATACTTTGTCAAAATAATTAAGAGGAATAAGTATTAAAAAATTATTCATAATTATCAATATTTCTAAAATATAAATACAAGGGAGATTAATAAGTAATTAAATTAGTGGAGTCCCGACCGGCTGTTCATCATGTGAAAAGATTCTCCTGCCAAAATGTTTTTTTTTAATATTTTTTTATTCAAATATAAAATTTAATCATAAATTTCAAAAAGAAGAATATGAAATTATAATAAAGTTTTGAAAATGAAATACTTGGTAGCTTACCTACTAATTGCATTATTATGCCCATAATTAATTTTAAAAAATTGTTATATAAGATAAAATTAAGCTCTAATTAATCACATTTTGAATATGGTATTCAACTAAATTAAATATTTAAAATGGTTAAAAATTAAAAATACCTGAAATTGAGTTTGGTCAAATTTTTTATTAAAAAAATATTTAAATAATTTGAATTTGATTTAAATTTTTAATTTTTTTATATAAACGTTATATATTATAACCAACCGTCTCCAAAATTACAACAAAGACAAACGAATATTATATTATATGGGAGAATATTCGTAAGAATCTTAATTTTAATAATAAATTAGATCTAATTGTTACGTTAAAATATAAAAACATGCACATGTTCATGCCTATATTGATTTTTGTTCTTTTTCTTTTACTTTCTTTTTATTAAAAAAAACATATTTATCAATTCACCTCTTGTATTAACATCGAAGGTATAAACATGAAAATATCGACCTATCGACAAAATATAGGGAGAATATTTTATTAACAATATTAAGATTTTGTAATGAGGTCGATGTCGCGTTCATAATAAATGTATAAGCAAAACTTCCCGTTCTCAATATCTTCTAGTATTGGCCACAAATACTTTATCTAAGTCTTTAATTTCGTTGGAACATCGGTTCAAATAACCTTATATGCTATGAAAATGATGTTTTTAAACAATTGTAACAACTGAAGCCCACCGCTAGCAGATATTGTCTTATTTAAGCTTTCTCTTTCACTTCTCTCACTAATGTGGGATCTCATAGTGTAGGGACAGTCTCTACTCTTTACTACATTTCAAGATAAGTAAGGAACGGGACCCTATCATAGGCTATATCTTGATTCGAATCTTAGATATGGAGCGGTACGTAAGCAAAAATCTTCACTCTTAACAACATTTCAAGGCAAATAGAGAACGTTACCATGTTGCAAGTGTGACGAAAAAGAAAGAAAAGCGCTTCCGGCCCAGGGATGTCCCCACACGGAGAGTTTGCTCCCCCCCCCCCCAAGTATGTTTGCCATATATCGGGGTGGTTGGCTGTGGAGCCTGATGCAAGCCGACTTTTTTTCCGTTCATGGAACATCCGGAATTGCCAAATCTCTCTTTTGCGCTCGAGAGAGAACCCGAAGATAGACTTGTTCTTATGGCTCTCAAATCGCTCTTGAATGAGAAACTCCATTATGTTTTTCTTCCTTGTTCTTTTGCGTTCTAACAACATTCTGCAATTTTCTTTATTTCCATTCAGAGGGTAAGAAGTTTCATAAACGGGTCTTTTTCGATGTTGGAGAATACCGAACTCATCAGGTGCTGAATCCAAATTCAAATTCTGGGTATTAAGCATTGCACGTTAAATACTAGAATTAAACCATAATCGCTTATCATACAAACAAACGTACATTTAAATCAAACAATAACTCGAGAATCATTCATTAGGGTTTGATCGGAAGCCAATTGGAATGGTTGAAAGCTACACATCTCTACTAAAAAGGACACCTAATTGATGAAGTTAAGAATGTTCAAACTTCAAATGACAAGTGGATGGACAACACTTTTGACAAAGACATCAGACAAAAATATTCCATCTTTTTTAATGATACACTGTCTTGTCCTAAAGATAAGTTATCAACATAGTTTAGCCACTCATTTCAACTTTAGCTAGGAAATCTCAAACCACAAGCAAACTACATAACCGGCATAATAATTAATCATATCGACGTAAATCACGTCAAGTCTCGAACGGTAATTTATTGAAATTGAATTTGATTTAAGTAAGTCGATAACTTTTGTTATGAAGTTAGTTCTGATATTCTTTTTAGCACGTGAATGGATCTGATTATATCGACCGAACTACTGCGATGCACGAATTTAACTCGAAACCCATGTGGAAATTCACTTGTTTTTGGGTTGTGTTGGCAATGGAATGAATAAAAGTTTGTGCTTTTAGTGCTCAAAAGAAAACATGGGCTTGTCTTTGCAATAGAATTTGGTAGAAATTCTACCAACCTTACATGTTCATACAATGCATTATTATTTTGCTTTTGAATTTATGGCTTTTCATTAAAAATGGGATTTTGGCTTTGATTATATCTAACACCAAACTCTAAAGATAAGTAGGGGACAACGTAGTTTCATCCATCACTTTTGATGTGTCTAAAACGCTATCTTAATTAATCATTTAATTCATTGATTGATGTTTTCTTTTCGACAATTTTTTATTTCTATAGAATCTTTTATCGTATAATTTGTTTTTTTTTTTCAATACTGACCCAAAATTGTTTAGATTTGAACGATAAAACGGGGCACAGTGTAATAGTCCAAGTTCACCGTTACTTTGGACTTTCTCTTCTAGTTTTTTCTCAAGGTTTTAAAACACGCGTCTAGTAAAGAGAGATTTCTATACCATATTAAAACCTCGAGGAAAAGTCTATAAGAAAAAGACGAAAGAAAACGATATCTACTAGCGATGATGCGTTTGAATTAGACTGGCATGAAATCATGGATGAAGGGGTGGTTTTATCATTGAAAATTAAATAAATTTTTTTTTTTTTTTTAATGGAACATTTGAAGATTTTAGACATTTTTCATTACGAGTATTTATTTGTTACAAAAAAAAAAAAAAAAAAAAAAAACCTAATTTATCCCATTTTGAGCGCTAAATCCATCTGGCAGGCTGATGAACCGTCAGAAATGACGTTGGGCCCAAATTTTGTGTTTGACGAGAGATTTTGACTGGGCCTATTATGGGCCATAGACTTGATTCATTGTACTATGGACCACGCCGCCACATGCCTCTCTTCCGACAAAACTAATACAAATTCGAGGGTCCCACTTTAGAAAACACGCATCCCAATTCACACTTGTTTTACACTCTTGCTTCAAGTTGGTTTAGTTGGAGTCCGACAACACCCACAAACTTATTCTCGTACTCTTGATAACAGCAAATTTGCGATTGTACGGCACTCACTTTTTCAACAATAAGTGAGCTAAGCCAATTCGTTCTTACGTCGCTTACGGTCAAGCGACGTATGCTCGAGCTTCTGGCTTCGATTTAAGAAGAAGATTTTAGAAAACGAGGGCAGAGAGAGATTTTGAAAGAGACGTTATATATGCAAATAAGAGTAGTAACAACAACTACTCACAATATATGACTATTGCAAGGAGAAGTTGAATTCAATCCTATTTTAAAAAGTCTTCTTATATATCAATAATTAAATTTAACTCTAAACCCTAAACCCTAAATCAAATTTTTAATTCGACTCGAAAAAAATCTAATCCAACCCAATTAGTTTGGATTATGGCACGAGTTATATAAACCATCTACCCTAATCAATAATCAATGTCTCAAATGTAAATCTTAAATATTTGAAAAAGTTTTAAAATTAAATATTTGCAAGTGCAACAATAATCATATATTAATTTGATGGTATTACTATTTTGATAACCTAAAACCACATCTCAAATGTAAATCTCAAACTAACACTGAAATTATAAAAGACTATAATGGGATTAATTAATTTTATTGAATAAACCCACAAATATTTACAAACCAAAAGTAGAAAATTCTATAGCAAAAAAAACAAAGACCCAAGTGACCAACAAATCTTAAGGAGGTCGACAAAAATGGACCATACAACTATATCAAACAGCAAGCATCTGCCTCTGCCGATTGAAGTTGAAAGCTAATAATAAAATAAAATACCAAAAAATTATTTTTATTAAAATTGTGGGTTTTATTCTCAAAATTTCTTCTTTTGTTTCCCACGGCTCATACCTCCAAAAAGGGTCCCACTCCCATATTTTCCCTTTCCAATAGAAACTTGACACGTTGCTTCACCTTCTTCCACCTCCTCCTCCTCCTCCTCCTCCCATTCCTCTGTTTGTAAAGATTGCTGGTAATATCGAAACGCCACAAACAGCACAAATGCTGAAACAAAATAACACAAATCCCTAATTTTATAAATATCTTTTAAGAAATTAAATAAATATATACATCTTTTAGATCAATCTTCCCGACCGACTCAACTCAATTGATTAAGATATTATAGTTTTGATCAGTCTACCCGACCGATGATTAAAGAAGTAAGAAGTAATTACCAGCCCAAACTCGAGCGACCACTGAAGACAAGTTCCATACGAGTACGAAGATTGCTACAGCCACTCCCTTTTTGTGAGAACATGACTCCCATGCATCACGAAATCGTCGAACCCAAAATTTAGCTGCAATGGCCCAATAATATGTTAATTGAATTTAAATATTGTAATTGGGCCCAAACTGGACAAGTATCAAGGCCCAATATTGGGTGTGTAGCTATTATGTCTTTTGGGCCGATGGGCCCACCTTAAAAGAGTGCCGAGATCTTTTAGATCCACAATAGAATATGGCTAGGCCATTTGCAAATCGTAAACAAAGCAAGATGGAAATTAATTTTTAAAAATTAATAGTAAATTTAAATTCCATAACCATTTAACTTTTTAGTTTAACATTTTTATTAATTTCCTCCATGATTTTCACATTGTATTATTGCTGCGGGTAAAAAAATAATAAAATTAAAATGTTAAATAGTTTAGGTGTGGAGCAGGGACAGGGAGAGACAAAAGTACGAAAAAGCAGGTGAAGAGTGATATTGGGAACGTAAGTAACGGTATCGTGAAAGGGACAAAAGTGACATTTTGGGTCAGAGATTTTACCGTAAGCAGCCAGCTGCGAGGAATACGAAGAGCAGACCTTCGGTACGGTAAATACTCCGAAGAAACCTGACACCAAAAATAAGTTACCTCGTCAATCCAAATTCACTTTATTCTTCACATTCTTAATTAACAGAACGTGGAATAAGCCCCTCAAATTTATATCTTTAATACATTATACCACATACATGATTAAATACAATAATGTTAAGGAGTAAATATATTCAGAGTTTGAAAATTTGAAGTTGAATTTTAGTGGAATTAAAATTTCATTTATAATAAAATTCTAAATATATATCTAACATATAAATTAATTTTAAAAAAACAAACTTTTGAAACTTTAGTTATTAAATAAATACAATACCAAAATTTGAGATTAAATTTATAATTTAACGAAATAAGAACGAAGAGAAAAAGTTGTATATGTATGAATTATTTATTGTATCTCTAGGCCACGTTTAATTTATTTATTATTTTTAGCTTTTAAAAGTTAAACACTACCTTTACCTTTAAATTTTTTATTTTTACTAATGTTTAAAAAAAAATAAGTTAAATTTAAAAAGCTTAAAAAAAATAACTTTTAAAAATATTTTTTAGAATTTGAATGTGTGAAAATATAATTAACAAATTAGGAATTAAAAGAAAAAAAAAAGCTGAAAAGGAAATTTTAATGGAAATTTTAAATCTCACCCCATTTGGCGACTTTCCAGACGGTTATTGAGCTGCCACATCGGGCCAAGGCAAACAGGAGAACAGCCAGCTGCATGTTTGCAAATAAATCAACCATTATTTTCCGTACCTTCTTAAAAATTATAATAATTTAAATAAAAATTAAAGGGGAAAAAAAGAAAAAAAGAAAAAAAAAGATACCTTGATTGTAGTTGCAGGATCTCCACAAAACAGAGCTCTGAGCTTTAACAAGAACTCATTCAAGTAAGGGAGTAGTAATTTAAGAGCCCAAATTGCTTCTTCTTCGCCAACCACATGCCTTACGTTCTCCATATCAATGGCTCCCCTGAATTTTGTGATCCCCATTAAACAAACAAGTACAGACAAAACTCTTACATTCTTCTTTCTTCTTCTTCTTCTCTTTATTCACTCACAAGTCACAACCAATTCTCATGAGAACATTGATTACCTGCAAATAATGGATCTATACAGGAACGTGGCAGCAAGGTAGCAGAGTCCCACATATGACATCACAGAGATAAAGCTGCAACTCGAACAGAGAAAAACAGAGCACTTTAGATTTGATTATATGGAAATTTGGGTTTGAATGTAAACTTTCAAAGCTACCCAGAGGGTTTTTTTTTTTTTTTCTCACCTGATGTTAATGTCCTTAGCGTAGGAAGATGATATTATAAGAAAAGATCCAATCCCAAACACGAAGGCAGATCTCGATACTTCCTTCCACATTACTAAGTCCACTGACCAAAAAGTAAGAACAATTCGGGTTGAGAAATCTAGAGACCCATTAATCCAAAAAAAAAAAAAAAAAAAAAAGGAAAAAAAAAGAAAGAGGATCCTGAATTCAGTGTACCTAAGCTCTGCAATTTGGTGCTTTTTTCTTGGAAGCTGTGATATTCGTTCGATGCTGAGAATTATACAGCAGAATGTTCAAGAACAAGAACTGATTTAGTGAAAGAATAGTGGATGAAATGGCAGAAGATTTTACTTACTGAAAGTGGGTTTGGTGGACGTTGGACCTGGTTTTTCGTAGATTTGGTGGAATCGCTTCACTTCACTCACAACTTTTTTGGGTTCTGGTAAATTGATCTCCTTGATATCGAAGCTTTCCTTCTCAATTTCAATGTCCTCTTCTTCTTCATCTGTTTCCTCCTCTTCGTTGGCTTCATTTTCATCTTTAACATCACTGTCATTGATCGACACTTTCTGAGTGGATTTGATCGGACCCGCAATGGTTGAAATGTGGCACACTTCAAATTCCTTACAAGAAGTCTCATTCTCAACTTGAGGTTTCTCAATTTCCTTCACAGATCCGTGGATTCCCTTCTCAATTACGACCAAATTCTCGTTCGATTCTGATTCTAGATTTTGCAGATGCTCTAAATCTGTCCCATTTCTTCCACCGACAACAACAATGGCCTTAGCATTGTCATCGACGATTGTGCTGATGGAATCCGACTTCACCTTCCTGAGCTGAATTGGGGTTTTTTCATTTCTCTCAACACTTGATCTACTCCCCACTTCAGATTTTGACTTCCTTATTTGATTTGGGCTTCTCTCAATTTCTTCAGATCTCAACTTCCTCAGCTGATTTGGGCTTCTCTGAATTGGCGATTTTTCAGATCCATCTGAACCGTCTGAACTCAACACCTTCCTCTTTGCACTCACTACGGAAGTATCAGTTGCTGTAGTAGTTCTCTTGGGCATTACTCTTGTTACAGCTCTACCTTCTTTGTTACTACCATCTTCCCCATTGAACACCTTAATCCCACCTTTCACTTCATCCATCTTCATTCTGCTCTCCCAAACAGACCCTGAAACCACACTACTACTAACCCCTGTTTTTCTTCTACCCAAATCCATCTCCCTCTTTTTATCACCAACCCACTTTTTCTCTTTCTAGTAATTACAGTGACATTGATGGATATGAAGCTTTAATATGAAGAAATGGCGGTCGGTGGGGCGGAAATTGGGATACCTTTGAAAAGCAGAGTAAGAAAGACAGAGAGTGAGAGAGAGAGAGAGGGGGGAAAATTGTGTTTCAAGAGAGATGGGTTTCTCTTTATCCTTTCTTTTCCTTTCTTTTTTTTCCTTTTTTTCCTGCTTTTCTTTTCTGGGTACCCTGTGATTTTTCTTTTTAATTTATAAAAAAGAAAACCAAGGAGAGGACTTGTGGGGTTGAAATGATTAGGGTGCTAAGGATGATGGTGTTGGGTATTTATTCTACAAAAAAAGTGTATAAGGATCTTCAAAAGCACTGTTTTCGAGGCACCCCAAAGCCATTACAGCTACTGCATGTAAAGTGTAGAAATTAACATGCTTTTGAAAGAGAGAGATGGAAGCAGAAGCCTTCTCTTCTGTTTTCTCTCCATTTTGTCTCTAACAAATGGCAGATGAAAGTTTCGTACTTTTTCAAGTAGTGGTGCCAAACTGAAACTTCTACAAATTAGTGTCTTTTTGCCTGCTTTAGAAACCTACTGGGAAAGGATGGAGACTAGAATTTCAATCTACGACTCTTATGCCCTGTCTTACGGTGGTTACTGGTTGACGATGGAAAACTAAATAGGCAGAGACCTATTTGACAGTTGTTGGCTCGGTGACATTAAACCAGATTGAGGTGTTAGTATCGTGTCTATTGCTACACATTTTACTCCTTAACTTGGACTTCATCAGATTTGTTTTAATAATACATCTATTCTCATCAGATTTACAATATTTCACAAAAATTTCAAAACTACTCTTGAGCACAATTAGAATTTTGGATGGAACTTAGAACATAGAACATATGTATGATAAACTTGGCACTATTTCAGAACTAAATTTTATCCAACATTCTAAAGAATCTCTAATAATTCTAAAGTTTAAGGCTTCAATTATTGAAGGGTAGGTTTTCACTCTGAAGAATAGGGTAAGAGCTGAAATGGTGTGTTAAAATGGTTGAATCTAACCATCAAAGAGTGAGGAAAAAATAAATAAATAAATAAAAAATGAAAAATTTAATAAACGCCGGACATTGAAAGGAACAGATCAAAAATTCCAAGAAACGAGCACCGTAGAAAAGAAGAAAATGCCAAAGGGTGAAAACGGGTTGCACCAAAGTCCAAGTTTGACAGTGTGTAATCCAATGTTTATTTAATATTTTTTTAAAATGTTATTTAACCCTTTTTTTTAGAAAACAATTGGAGGGATAAAATTGTTTTCCAAAGGTTTTGAGAGATTTTAACGGACGGATTTCAAATGAATTGAATAGTTGTACATTTAGAAAGAGGTTTCAAAAACCTGTTTTTTCCTTTTATAAACTAATGACAAAAAATGATCGAATATAGAGAATCTGATAGGATTCTAGTTGGTCATATTGGACTTTTATTAATAAATTAGAATAAACCTGTCATATTTATAAACTTACAATATTAATTTTTATTTTTTAAGTCAAGGGTCTAATTTATTGAAATTGAAAGTTTATAATAAAAAATTAACACAATTTGTTAAATTCGAAGAGAAAAAGCGATTTTTTCCTAACTTCTTAGTATTTTTGTTTCCTGCAAAAAAATCTAAAAAAAAAAAAAAAAGAAAAGAAAAGAAAAAGAAAGAAATGATTACATTCCTTCAAGATAAATAATTTAAAATCATTTATAGTACTTCAAATAAAAAATTTGAAATAAATTTTCAAATTCTTTATTTCAAGGGGTGAATTCTTGGAGATTTTCCAGATGGGTAATATTCACCTATGTAGTAAAAAAAATAACACAACAGAAAGTTAAAAAAACAAAAATTCTTTTACTATTAGCAAATGAAAGACGTATTTCTACTAAACTCTTGGACACATTTTTATAATGAAGTCTTAAAGAGAACGTAAGGATATTCTAATAGAATTCCAGTAATATATTCATCATACGAAACACACTCGATAATTCACAGCCTTTTCCCAAGAAAAAGAAAAGAAATAGAGCTATTCTTTTCTATTGATACGATTTATTAAATCAGGAAGGTTTTATTTATGTGGGAAGGGTGTCAGATAATGAACATGTCAACTTTGGCAACCCCAATCGAATCTGAAAATTAATAATACCCACCATTCAGGATTCACCAAGCAAGGTGAATCCCACTCATTACTTTAATCTCACAGAAAAGTGATCCCCAGACGGAACCCATCGGCCAAATTATAATTCTTCTTTATCATAATAGATTAAATCGAAGCTTTTTAAACATTCATATAAATAGATCAACAAACACCTAAATACTCAATATTGGAGACTACTCGTTCTAATCACTCACCATTAAAAATTAAGATCCTCTACAATACTATACTATTGTCCACTTTAAACGTAAGTTCTTCTGATTTTGCTTTAAACATAGTATTGCTCCTAATTAGTCAATGTGAGACTACGACACTAACTAGGGAAGGAAAAATAGGCCAAAAGATTCATAGCATTGTAATGCCAATCACAACCCTCACGAAGAAAACGGAGGTCTGTGATACGCATTACCACTTGGAAGGGGAGTTAAAATGATATCGAATAGCTCTACAAATTCCCAATACGACAATGAAATGAATTTAGTTTGAATGATTGAAGAAAGGAGAGGAGATGGAAGCAGAAGACTGTTGAAAATGGCTGGTAGTGAGGGAGAGAATGAGCGAGGAAGGAATCCAGCAGAGAAGAGCAGAGGGGGCAGGCAGGGGACAGAGGCCTTCAGAAAGGAAGGAGCCACTTTTGGGGCTGAACATGTGCCTCCAAAAGGAAATGAGTTGATAATAGGCTTCTAGTTCTACCACACAAATTTTGTCCATTTCATCACCCCACCGACACTCAGCCCCTAAGCTCAATACCTTTTTCTTTTTTGTAGCGTTAGGGTACACAGATAGGAAAAGTTAGCAGAGGGCATTTGGCATCTCTAGTCTTCAGATAATAACTTTAATGCATAGTTCACTCCAATATATATCCTAATGTTTGGTGGATGAATCATATATTCTTTAGATTTTCCAACTCCAATAACCAAAGTTAATTAAACCAAATTTTAGACTAGGGGTGTAATTAATAACTTCAATTTTTTAAGGATTGTGGCCAGTTATATGCATCTTGTAGTAGATAAAGATTCTTTTTGGGAGGCATTGTATTTTTCAAGTGTTGGATATTTTTTAAGTGTTGGATATTTTTTAACTGTTGGATAATTTTTAATTGTCATTTTTATCACTTTTTTCTTTATGGGTTCGAATATTGACTTTTTTTTTTTTTTTTAAATACTTCAAACCTTTCTTTGATTTTGAGTATTTTTCAAGATTGAATTTCGGGTATTTTTCAAGATTGAGTTTTGACATTTCTAATTTGAGTGGTTTGTTGATGGTTTATGTAAACAAATCAAGTTACATGTATAAATACATGTATCAACTATCCATGGACCAAAAAGAAATAAATTAATCTAGAGAACATAATAACTTGCTAAATTTATTAAATAATAATGAACAAGCAATAATGGAAGATCGAAGTGTGAGATGATATAGAATAAAATAATCAAAGAAAAAAAAAATTAAAGTGCTCAAAGATTCTCCCCAATATTTTTGAGATTGGAGCAAAGTTCAGAAATGGATGTAATTGGCCAAGCAGTCAACCATCCATTAAAATTTTCTTACGTATTAAGATGTGATGATAGGTGGGGATTAGGTATAACTAAAATTTTTATCTTTTGAAATTTTATATAAATTGGGATTGTAATTTCAAATTCCAAGAAGTCAAAACTCTAATGAAAAATGGGCCAAACGGCTATTGTTTATTTTCAAACAATTCAATAAAAAAATAAATAAAAAGAATATTTCCACAGTTGCTGTCAAGCCCAGCAGTTACGTAATATTAGACCCCTTTGCCCAAAATGAATAAGGTAAAGTGTAGTCTGTTTAAATAAAAAGAATAAAATTCTAATCACTCCACTATTTGAGAATATTGTATTATATTATTTGGAAAACGATCCAAACCTGCGGCTTATTAAATAAATTACTAACCATTAAAGTAAAAGTTTAGACATTTAGATATTTAATAATGATTTTTTAAAAATTAAATATAACTTTTGAGAGAAGGTAGGAATCAACAAAAACATAGAGCTTTAAAGTATCTTTGCCATTTCTCCATTGCTAGTTATGTTCCCAAGAGATGGATTCTTAGATTTAGAGATGACTAAATTTTCAATCTTCAATTTATCCACGATAGATTTCGGAATGAGAAATCGATCGGAATTCTTTATCCATCCGACCTAATTTCACATCCGAAAATATGGAACAAGGATGGGACAATTCTTCTTTGGTCCGGGGATAGCAAAATGAGAAACCTTTAAGAATATATTAAATTAAGAGATAGAGAGAGAGGAAGATATAAATATTTGGGAGGTGGATAGGTAAAAGCGCTGAGAAACAGGGGTTAAGAATGTTACCTCATGAAGACAAAGGAACTTTCCATTCTGAAGCATGCCAACCATCTTGGGAAAAACAAAAGCTGAAAAAAAAAAAAAAAAAACGTTCATGAGTTTAAAAGCAACGGAACCGATCAACTTCATGAATAAAAGCATTATTAAAAGGGCATATGGGAAATCTTCTAATGTAACCATCCAACACTTTCCTGGTACACGTATCACAATGACGCAAGAAATTCCCAAACACATATATTTACTCCAGTAACTGCTGTAATTGACTTGCAATCCCCACTTACCAATTGAAAGAAAAAAATGTACTAAATATAAAGTTATCAGGCTTACCTCAAGGCTCATTCCATGCCAAGATTCTGAACTTGTGCAGAGAAAGGAATCCAGTTTTGCCATTCCAAAGCCAACTGTTACTTACAGAACCGCACAAAAACGATGATTATTTGATAGATGGTAATAATTTTATCAATGAATGACAAAGTAAGGAAAAATTGAATGGACGGTGTAGATATTCCGAGTCCCGACGGAAATAAAGGTCATGTAGATAGTATATTTGTCCTTTGAATAGTTCATATAACTTCCCAAGATAGAAGGGAAATAACATGCAACTTCACGCCCTATGCTGCCATAGGAATAAAAAGTGATCTGTAGCCTAAACTTTGTCTATTATATCCAAAATCCTACCCCATTATATTCCAATGAAAAGAGAGAAAAGCTTATTAGCTATCTATTCCACAAATGGGAAAACATCAGTGGATTACTAGTTCTCGCTGGGGGTTATGTTGCTGTTTGAGTCAAAATGTGAGAGAGAAACGTTCAAGGGAACCAAGCTCAACGAATAAGGAATCGCTGAAGGATCAACATAGGGGTTTGGACCCAAACTGGCAACGTTACAGACTTCCATCACCTTGCCTGTTTCAGTGTGGTAGAAATAGATTGTTGAATACACCCTCATCAATAAGACCTCATCTTTAAATGCTAAGGGATCCATCAATGGATCCATACCCGCAACCAGTTTCTGTTGCATGCTCTTTTGTAACTTGAAAAACATTCTTGGGTTCTCTTCCTCAATCACTTGGAGCCGTTTTGAATGTTTGAGCATCCATTTTGTCTCAAAATAATCTTCCAGATACCAAACAATAATTCCATCTTCACAGATCATGATGAAATGTAGCAAGCCCATGGATTCTCCAATGCATGTTCCAGGGACATTGATGAAAAATTCCAAGACAGGAATTGGAGATGAAATCAACAGAGATAGTTCTTTCTCTGTATCAAATGCAAGGATTTGATCCGTATCAGTAAGCCAATGTAAGATCCCTTTAGCATAAATGCCTTTGTTCTTCAACAAGTTGCCCTTTGAATAGCATACTTCATTTGATTCCTTCCAGGTTCCTGTTTTTGAAGAGTATATTTTAAACGTGTAGTGCAATTCCTCTTGCTCATTCTCCAACTGCTGAATTCTAACTATTCTGAAATTCGTTGAAGTGTTTACAGGGTCCAGGATGGGATCAAATGCTAGAGCAATGTTGCTGAACCTGTCCAGCTGAGCCACTTCAAAACTCACCCACTTCTCAAACAAAGGATTGCAGACGTAGATTATTGTAGGGCGTTGTGTAGGGAAGCAACTTCTACAACAAACCAGGCCATTACAGGATGCCAAAATGACAACATCCTCGGGCAGGAAACCAAGGACCATTTTCTGCACCTTAGAATCTGCATTTACTGGCATATAGCTAAATGTTTTTATATCGTCAAGGCATTTTTGGTATTTCTCTTGAAAGATGAAACCAGATAACGTCAATCCAGTCTTCTGGAACTGAGCTTGTACAAATGAGCGGTCTGAAATAAGTTCATGCCACCCTTTAGAAACGGACCTCATTTCAACAAGAGTCTTCGTTGGCAACCGAGATAAAACATCAAAGGGAATATCTCCGTCATTCATGACCCTGAGATTCTCCATGTACTAGCATTGGAAACTTGATGTTAAAAATAGATTAAAAAAACCATGAATAAATACGCTAATGGACAAAGAGCTTTCTAGGCATCTTATGTGAAGGAGAAATTACATTGACACTGAAATATCAATACGTGATACAGTTGATGGAGAGCCTATCTATTCTTTGAATTTCTCTAGTAGCACAGCCATACAAATCTAGATGAAATAATCCCAGCTCTGTCAACGCTTCAATTCCCATTTACACAAATCTTGGTCAGTATCAGGAAATAAATGCATTACAACTTATCAGGATAAGCAAGATAATATAGATGGGACAATTAAAGAATTTTCATTACTTTGTTCTCTGCTCTGTCCTCTTCTACGACCATCCAATCAAAGACCTAAACCAGCATAACTATTCAATTACTGTTAGAAAAAGGGTAATAGACTCCGGTTCTTGACTGGCACGTGATATCATTGTCTCCATACGAAGGCAAAAAATGAAGAAACAAAATTCGTCAATCAGTGGATCATTTTATTTTATTTTATTTTTTGTGAAATCAAATATCATCTACAGACGTGAAAATAGAGAGAAGTAAAGCTTCTCGAACCTTATACACAGTGCAAATTCTGCCATCAGATAACCGACTAAATTAGTTAGAAAATGCAAACTAATCGCTAACAAATATTCGAAGTTTATTTTCTCTCCTACGATAGTATTGTTAAAATAACTATTATCAATACATGCTCATAACTGAAAAGATTTTCCGTTAGAAAATCAGGGAGTTAATACAAATGCGGAAAGCAAAAAGCATAGAGTGGATTGAATTAAGCTATGAAGAACATCCATGAAACTCAGCCACCTATGAAAACATGAACACGCAAAGCGTAAACCACATGAAATATGATTTTCGAAAATATCGTGAAGGAAACTAATAGTTTATTTAAGCCGTTTTCAGTAAGAAATAATGTTAATACTTAGATCTTCTCCCTCTTTTTTCTTTTCATTCTGTTTTTTCAAGTTATTTCCATGAACAGCCATACAGTACTAGTCAGCCAAAGAAAAATGCTCAAAATGCTCGTGATGCTCGCATTCAAACACATCCACTACTGTAAGTTCTCTCCGACGCCATGAACAAGGAAGCTGCAGACTAACAGCGAAACAGTCTACTATATCAAAACGAGAAGTTCATAACATCCAAAAAGCAAAGAGGAAGCTCAGTTATCGTCGGCTAAATGCATGAAAGTCGATTCTCATACGCAATGCATGGAGCACCAAAATACGAATCCATGAGGAAGAAGAAACGACTATAATAGAATCAAAGCACAGGCAGAGTACAGAGACACAAAAATAAAATTACAGAAATGAAGCCTTCGAAAAACTCTTTCACCTGTCAACAGAACGGCGTGGAGGAATCGAGAAAGATATGCAGATAAGCGAAGAATATGAAACGAACCGTGCAGTGGCGGGACGGGGCCTCAGCTCTGCAACTCTGCCACTGGAATGAAAGCAACGCAAATGCTTTTAAGCAGTTGCATTCCGTGACGTGGCTGTAAAAGAAGAAGAAGAAACGACCGGGGTTTTATACGCTGTGTAACAGCTGGACCATTTTAGCATTTCCTCTCTTTTTTTCTCGATTTTTTAAATCTTATTTTAATATTTCTGATATAATTGAAATATTTAAATGGTTTGGTATATAGAAATAGAAGGTATATTTAATCAGTTATATTTTACAAATATTGATTAATGAGCTTAGTTAAGTTATATTTATATATAATGAAAATAAAATGTATATTATTTTTTTTATAAAAAAAATCCATGCATATGCTTGAACTTAAAAAAAATAAAAGAATACTTTTATTTTTTTTAATCACCACAAAATACAAGCTATAAATAATTCAATAACAATACTTTAATCAATTTTAATCAATAATATGCTGCTAAGCTGATTAACACATATATCGAAATATTAAAAAGTTAAAATTTCTTGACACAAATAACAATGATTAAAATTCATAATGTATTTGTTCGATTCTTTACCTTTCTTTTTAATAAATATATTTATCGAGGAAATCGATTAATGATTTAACACGGATGGAGATGAGAAGCAACAAGGTAAAATAGAATCCCTATTGAATGTCGAAACATGGTAGGAAAAGACATTCTTATCCCTAGAGAAAGTGTTGATCATAATATAGAAAGACAATGAATGATCAGGCAGGAGACATTTTTGAGTAGTGTAAATAGGCATAACACAACTCAAAATTTTCTTTAAATAATGGTAAAGCTAAATACACATTTGGATGAATTTTTGTTCCAAAACAAAAGAATGTCAGGGGATCTTCAAATTACAAAGCAACCTTGAAAGGTGACTTTCTTGTATCCCCTTATGATTATGTACACACAAGAATTTGTTCAGTTTTGATACAAGCAGCCAGCCTGCTCAGCGCATTCAGCAACAGGATGAAGCTTGATCTGCCTGGGTTGCTGCAGTGCAAATAACGATATCATCTAGCAATGTTAAAGCTCAAAAGGCTGTTGAATATACGGAGAGAAACGAAGCTATGAATTTGAGATGTCGATAGACGACGAAAGCGCTATGAAACCGGGTTAAGAATGTTACCTCATGAAGGAGTGGTACACTTCCCACTGAAACTAATTGCTTGTGTTGGATGTCTGTAGATCAAGAGGGCTTACTTGAAGGAACTTGACATGCTAACTTACTTGACATTGCCAATCTCGACCTGGGAGCGTGATAACTTCTTCGTCCTCGTCTTTTTGTGCACGTGCCCCGTCTTTGATTTTTCCTTTTCAGTTGCTTTCTTCAATTCAAGCTCTATCTGCTTGCAGTTTTCCTCGTGCGCTCGGTTAAACATACTCACAAAGTTGCATAAGGTTGACATAACTGCAGTGGGGGGAGCGGGGTTAGACCAACAACGACACTAAAAGGAGTCATCTACGGTTAACATCTCACACTTTGTTTCTGCTCATAATGAACATATATACCTTGTTCAAAGGGGCAGCGAGCTGGATCTTCTCCAAAATAAAGAATCAAAGAATCTACATTTCTACCCTGAAAAGTATCAAGTTCCAGATAAGCAATAACCTAATCCAAGCAGAGGATCAAAATTTGAACAGATGCACCAAGAAACAGCACCTACCACGCTAGAGTATAGTGAAGCCAGAGTTCTGACTTCAGCTTCAGCAAAACGGAGGAACTCCTTTAAAACCTGAACGACCGGGGGAGAGGGGAGGTAATGAAGTCAACAGAGCACTGATAAAACTTGTCTAAGAAATGAAAAAAATTATTTTCTAGTGACAGCAGAAGTTCCCAGCTCAAGGAACATAATTCTAAGTAAATTAGACGGGTAACTTAAATCAGTGAGCTTTAATACCATTCGGAAATTATTGGATATAGGGCCATCATTTTCAGATGTAGACAATTCTTGAACTATTTTCTCCAACCCTTTGCTAATTGCTTGCATCTCCTCTGCCAAAATCTTCAATTGTACCTGGCCGGAAGTCGAACCTGTCTTCAGTCACAGCCAAAAATACACACACATGCACTAAGGAAAAAAAAAGGACCAAAACCAACTAAAAGAGATAAAACCTTTGATGCAGGCTCCAAGCTTGCAAGATCATTAGAAAAATCCAAAACTTCTGGCAGTTTGTCAGCAAGTATCTACACTTGTCAATAAATAATAAACTCAGAAAACTAGTTCTAGTAGACCATACTACGCCAGTTAAAGAAAATAGAGTACCTAAACTTGAGACGAAGATAAAGAAAATATGCCCGAAATGAACTACTATAGTTAAGGAGATTTTTAAGAGATTATTAAGCACACAAGAGGCTTAATTCTCTCCAATAACCATCAACGGGTCCTAAAGTAAGAACAAAGAAATTCAGCTTGAGATCATCATGGAACCACTTCAAGTATATTATTATCTTTGCAACTAGCTCTAGATTTTTACTACCGGAGATAAAATTGAAAAACTCAAGCATCACCGTAATTTTCTAATCCCATAACAGTCTCTCAATTAATCTCATGCCACTCCGTTCCTGATTTTAGGTGTCGTTATCGTCCATTCTTGATTGTTTTACAGAAGGCGCCAATCTCCTCCAACCCACACGTTTTTCTTTACTTGTTCTTTTTCCCCCCTCACTCTTTCTCACTTCTGGCTACATGTTATCGTACGGCTTAAAAAGTGAGATACATAACATTAGCAAAACGACAAAACGTAGATCATGCTCATTGAGCAATAGACAGTACAAGTTGCACCTTGCAAAGATAATGCATTAGAGTCATCTTGTTGTTTCGTGCACGCGTTTCTGTCAGTTTAAGAAGGCTATCCAGCCTAAATCCTATAGCAGAGCCTGAAAAGGAACAACAATAATGAGTAGATGAAGTCAATGAGACGATTATAAAAGAAATATTTCAGTTAGCATGAGAGTGATAATCTTTCTACACAGAGAAGGGGGGGAAGGGAGCAAACTCAATTTAATGTAACGTACAAATTAAAAATATTATTGTGGAAATGGTTTATAGGAAACAAAAGAAGAAAGGGAGTTCAAATTAAAAGACCTCTGGAAGTCAGTTTTCAAATTTTTAATGATTCTAAAACAAGAAGTTTAAAATGTTCAGATAAATTCATGTACTGTCTTCATGATGGTAAACAAATGGCTGTAATAGACTGAATTCAGAGAAAATATAGATGCAACATCAACTAACCCCTCGCTGTTCCCTGGTTTAAAGCATTTCCTAGAGATAGTATTGTTTGCATGACTCTCTTCAACTTCACTGAACTTTTTATCTGTAATAAAGATATCAGAAAAGAGAAACGAGATCCCAAATCCATATCATAGAACCATGGGCAAAAATTACCTCTTCTGCAGCAGAGTTAACAAAGTTCAAGCTTTTTTTGAGGTCAGTGACCTGCATGACCAACAACAGGGATCGTTAAAGATTATCTACATATTCGTGCGTGTGTGTGGATGTGGCAGGTGAGGCTATTGACCTGACAGCTGAACTGCATCTTGAATGAGAAAACTCGAAGTTTACATTCAACACGAGGTACTTGCATCAACTCTAAGAAGAACTGTGAGAAAAAATATTATATCATTCGTCCATTCTAAACTCGACCAAACTTTTTTTTTTTAATTAAAAAAAGAGAAATGAGGAAAAAAGGAAGAAGGAGAATGTAATTTTCCAAATTTGATCAGCAGTGCAGTTTGAACAAAAATGACAGATAGTGGATGAGATTAGAAATAGGGAAACGCAATACAAGTTTTCAAGCATCGCTACATGAAAAATTTAACTCAATATATTCACTACAATGATATGAGGGGGAAAACAAGGTTAACAACAAAACAACTAAAGACAAAAGGTCCAAGGAAAGTTCTCACTATGCTAATTTTTCAAAGAACTAAGGAAAGTTCTCAGTTGATTGCTGTCAAATTCCATTAGGAATTAACAAAATGGAACCAGAACGTTTCTTGCATTTAAGGCATTATAACGTACAAAGAAAAAAAAGTAAAAAAACCTCACTGATCAACAAAGTAATAAAGTCGCGAATTAATTTATCTAAGTTGAACAGAAAATTTTCCAACTAATTTGCAGGGGAAAACATTTTTCACCAACTTTAATATTTCATGCATATGTTGCTCAATAGTTTGTAAATCACCATGTTAATAATCCACATACTGCCATTGAGGAATAAGAAATTGCCTCAAGACAATTCAGTATTATTTCGTGCTTATCTTCGGAGCAGTAATAAAATTACGATAAATTTGGTTATAAGAGGCGATTTTACATTCTTCATGCATCAGTTATATAAACATGTAATGTACATGTCATCCATGCCGAAAAGTTTCTTTAAGAACCTGTTCACATTTTCCAAGCTTCTCCTTTTCTCCGGTGTAGCCCTGCACATGAGCATGCCTGCATTAATTATCCATCGTTCGCTTTACCCCTTGAGTTTATCCCAAACTTAGAAGTACTTAAATTATTAGCATTAACAAGGCCTTTAGTGCCTTCACCGAGAGAGAATGCAAGACCTTTCAAGGATTATCATTTTTTATAATTTACCAACCTTGAGTAAATCCATTTCCTCCTTTGTCGGACAAAACTTAATAAGATTCTCAACCTGATCGATATCCAGCGCTGCATCTTCAAGGTCAAGCACAGAACTCTGCCACCAATACCCAAGAAGGCACACTATTTAAGGTTAATTAGTAAGAATAAATTACCAAACAAAATTGAGTGTGCATTACACACAAATATCAACGATACTAATTAGCCGAATTCTTTTAAAAAGCAAATTATCATTGATTGAAGAATAACAGAAAAAAAGGTCATCTTCCACTACAAACATCAAACATCAGAAGAAGAGGTATACTACAATTCAAACTAACAAAAAAAGCAACATAATGCATAGAATTGACATTGCTATCATGATAATTGGCAAACATCTTGACTCTATACCCGGGGTTCTTATTACCCTAAAAAAGTTTTCATTTTGTTTCATCGACGCTAACTATACACTAGCCAACAATAGAAGACAGATTTTACAAATCTATTAAAGTTGAGCAGCAAGAACATTGCTAAACAACAATGGAGCGACAATTCTTCCATGGTTTCGTTGTCAATCATTCATTTAGCACCACATCAAGTAGCAATGATGATTAGATAATTGAAGCATATTTTACTTAATTGAAAGATATATAAATATAGATCTTATAAGCATGTTAAATATAAACCATCTTACCATTAAATCTTGCAAAGGCACCTTAACCTTTGAAAGCATGATTTCACAATTGTAAGCTCGCCTATGATCAATCTGTAACAGTGGCAGGTAATCAAACAGAACATCAAGGAATCCCAAAAAAGTTGATATTAATTATAACTAGAAGGAGAAGCAGAAAGCAATAATAATCATGCTAATACTTGCGTTTTTAAACAATGTCAGCAACAAGATACTGGTAGGAAAAGCTACCAAAATGACTATTTCAAATAAAAATCTTTTAGCACAAAATTGGAAATAGTTAATCAGACAACAGCAGAGGGAATTTGGAATTATAAGTGGTTAAATTGCATAAATGACTGGTTACAACAGTATTCATTCATATGATCTGTTCTTTTGATATAAAATCTACAATAATATAGAAGAAGCTTAAAGGAAAGAAATATCAAGTCTTACAAGAAGTCTCTTCGATCTTTCTAAGTTCATTAATTAAATTCTATTTTCCAAAATAAAATATTAAATAAATTTAGTCTGATTCTCAAAAGCGATGCATGCATGTAATCGAATAGCCACTCATTATAGTGCTTAATTTGACCATGTAGTAAATTATTTCAACTACACCCAATCTAAAAGGTGATGAGCGTTCTTTTAAAAAATCGTATTACTTTGAAGAATGTTTTTGAAGGAGCCATATCAGAAAGGATAATATTAATGACATTTGCAATTATTGTGGTTATCTAATTATTGAAGAACACTGGTAGTCTTTTATGACTCTATAAAGAACACTAACCTTCAATAAAACCACAAATCTTTCATTTATAACAGCACCCGCTTCAGAAAAGTGCATACTGTTAGAAATTATTCACTCGTTATTTTAGTTGGAAGTTATTAAGCTGGTTAGCAGGTTATTTGTTAGGTTGTTAGTCTGTAAACATTTTTCACTTGGAGTAGTCTGTATATATTTCCACTTCGAGTAGTTTAATAACAGAAATTTTCTCGAAATCTTTCATTTAATACATAAATTTTAAGAAAATTAAAAGTTATAATAAATGAAGAGAAATGATTGCTGCTATTCTAGGATTGAGTGCAATCATTTCAACTGCTTACACTGATGGCCGACTACACTGAAGTCCGGAGCCTAAGTTTCAAAACAACAGAAGTCATGACGATGATGTCCGGAAAAAGGTTTCTTTTGCATAATTTTTTTAATGTTCTCTAAATGTTATCAGTATACATGGTTTGGTTTGTTATATAACTACATAATGTCCTTAAAATGATCCGTTGTCAGTCATTCACCAGATGCATCCCTCTGCTGTAATAGTTTTTTATAGTAATAATTCATAACCTACAGGAAATGACGTCACAAGAATGATGATAGTTCTAAAGTATATGATGCCCAGCATCAACTGCTAGATGATTTTAATTACCAGTTGTACTTTCTCAGGTTTATTCCCGACTGAACCAGGCCCACCTGACTTCTTGAGCAGATCAGGAGCAGGAACTGCCGCTGAGAAAAGACTTTCAAGCTCTGACATGTCAATCTCTGGTGCCCTACAACAAAATATTAATTTGATTGGTTCAGAAGCATTGTTTGACTTGTTTCAAAACTTCTCTAGTATTAAGGGTTGGCATACCTGGAAACTTCACCAGTTTTTTGAGTTTCAGCCCATAAGCTTCCTTGCACTGCTTTAGATAACTTTAACCAATGCAATGGCTTAAGTTTCTTGGTTATATGTGATCTTGAATTTATAGTGCGTGACAAACTCCGTCCCTTTATACCTAATGGATAACTATTTGGTGGCGGAGGACACCTAGACAAACCATTTTCGAGAAGAGAATCAGAACATAGTTCACCAGATTTTGAAGTCCCTCTCCCAGAAAGGGTAGGAGGAGGGGGAGCAGAAGGAACAGCTGAAGAGGAGCCTGTGGTGGAAGTTGGCGGTGGTGGAGGAGGGGGAACAGATGGAGATGTTGAAGTATATTCAACCGGTCTAAACGGAAGAGGTGGGGGCGGAGGTGGAACAGAAGAAGATGTTGAAGTATATTCAACCGGTCTAAACGGAAGAGGTGGGGGCGGAGGTGGAACAGAAGAAGATGTTGAAGTACTTCCAAACTGCATGGATGTCATAAGAAGAGGTGGTGGTGGTGGAGGAGGAACAAATGGAGATGTTGAAGTACTTTCATCCTGTTTAGACGTCATAGGAAGAGGTGGAGGCGGAGGTGGTGGTGGCAAAGGAACTGGAGATGAAATTGTATGATTTACAGTGGATGTACAAAGAGGAGGTGGTGGTTGAGGCACTAAGGATGCAATTGCTGAGGTTACAGACAGGGGAGGGCCAATGGTTGATAACTGACTTTGATCCTTTGAATAGATTTTTCTTTCCTCGGTGAGAGAAGATTTATCTGGTCCTAGAGTTGATAAATTATTAGACGGAAGTGCTGATGCAGTTGGAGGGGGAGGATAAGCTACAGAATTAGCAACAGAAATATCCATGGAAAGTTGGGGGAGAGGAGGAGGTGGTGGCATGGTTGTCCCTGTAAGGAAACTTTTAGTGCGAAGAGATTCAGGCGCAAGAGAAACAGCCAATGCTGCATTCAGAAAAGATGAAGATGCAGTTTTCAGATGAGAAACCTCTGTTTCTCCTTCAGAATCAAGAAATGAGTGGCTTCCAACCGAAGCACTGTGTGAGGTCCTATTGCTTCTCTCTGAATTCCGCGAATCTTGCAAAATGTCATAGTTAAGTGGGAAAGACCCTGAAGATCGAGGCACCTGTTGGAATACTGAATCAGGTTCATTGTTCTGTTCAGTTTTAGCAGCATCCGGAGAAAACTTAGATGTTGGAACAGACTCTTCCTTCTCTAGGAAAAGTTTGTTCTCCAATGTGAACTTCTGCGGAAGTTTTCTGGGACTTGTACACTGAAGTAAAGAACTAAATTGTGTACTCCAAAGAGAATTATTGTCTGTCTTTTCTTGGGCTATGTTTAAGGCATTCATCTGATGAAGCATATTAAGGGCAACATCTGCTTTGGGATCTAACCAATCCACATGACTAAAGATCTCTTGTACTTTAGCAAATGCTTCAATGGGGAGACCATCCTCCTCAATGCAAAGTATATCATTTGGAACAGTAGAAGTTCCAGCATCCATCTCAGAGAAAAGAATCTACATTCAATTGATGACCAAAGAAAATAAGCAAGAGAGGCAGTACTAGATAATCATGCCAGGAAAAACAAGCATACCTCTGCTCGAAACTCCTTTGGAAATTTATCTTTAGCGTTCCATAAAGTGTCGATCTCTTCACGGTTGACAATTAAGATATTAGAGCGAATAAAAGCAGTATTAAACATTGCTCTGAACATCATCTCTTCAGATTCCATGTCGTCATGCAAGCTGATGCACTCAAGAACGACATCTCCTTGAATATGGCAATTAATATCAATCTTAACCAGTTCTGATTCTACCTGCAACAGGGTACAAAAGGTTGACCATCTGGAAACATCGGGGATTTTAAGTGTATTTAAACATAAGTGTTAACTTAACTCCAAATCAGTCGGCTTTACTTTTGACTAGGCCAAGAGGGCGAAAGCATAGGAAAAGTACAGGAAATGAATTTCTCTTGCAGATTAAATCATAAATTCAAAACTTCTTGGTCTAACTTGATTGCCTAGATAGCTCATTTACCACTGAACCATGGAGCAACACAAAGTTAATCTCCTATTCAAAATTAGTAGAAATTTAAATTAAAAAAAAAAAAAATTGGTGCTTATGATCATCGCACTTCAAATTTTTGTTTGTTATCATGTTGAAAGTTAATTTGAACCTAAAATAGGCGGCAGTGAGAGAACATTAGGATCAGCACAAAGTAGTTAAGATGCAGAGTTTGGTTAAACAATTACAAGAATATGGGATGTCCATTCTAAGCTGCAGAATTTCCAACTTGGCCAGCTATGATGTTATGAGAAGAAAATAATTTACTCGAACTCGTAGAGAAAGTAGATATACTCTAACCGCTTAGCTATGTTCATATGGGAAGAAGAAAACAATGTATTAAGAATCCAAACCCTTTATCACTTGAAAAATTAATGCTTCTGGAAATGATAATATGAGGTTTGTTTTCAATCAACTTGTGATTCTGACAAATACAGATTAAGGGATCACATCACCTGTTTGTAAGAACGGACATTTTTACTTCTTTTTGGAGTTGAATACAGAACTTTAGGAGCTCGATCACTGACGAGCAGAGGATCTTGTCCATATATTCGAAATATTGGACGGCAACCACCCTCTCCATCAACATTTGGAATAAATCTCAAAATGATACAATCCAAAGTGAGAGCTCTGTCCATAGGTGGCCATTCTAAGGCTACATTCCTCCTTGCAATGTATTGAAGATATCTTAATTGAGAAGGAACTGGATTCATAGGAGACAAAACATGTAAAAGCTCACGCGGTGCCTGCCTGTAAACCATGTCCAATGTTCTTTGCTCCCCACTATATTGTTTCCTAAAAATCAAGAGAGCCGAAAGCATGAAAGCTAAAACTGGCCAACCACCACGCTCACAGTGCATTAGCAAAACGTTATTTTGTCCAAGGGAAAGCCAACTCTCACATGATCTTAGAAAATGGTGAAGCACTTCCATTGTCAGAACTGGACAACCCTCGTACTGCTGAGGGTAGTCCATTATGGTCATATCATACTTCGATAAGATATCACCCATCTGACTTTGCATCTCTAATCTCCTAAAATTGAATACCAAGAACGATGCATCTGCTAAATGCTCTCTGAGTTGAGCAACTATTCCACATAAGTAAGCTTCATAATTCTTCTCCTTCCACGAATCTGTGGTAAAACAGCAATCAAAAACTGCAATACAAAATACAGGTTCATGTCAGCCAGTATAGCAACATGTTCTCAAATTTGAATCTAATATCGTTCAGAAGTTCAATTTCAAGTTCTCTGAACAAATATAAAGTTAAAACAGTATCTTTCCCAACTCGTCTGCATACAGATAGAGACATGATCCGTGCGTTCTTATATTCAAGTTTGAAGGCTACATCATATTAAATAAACAAGAGATTCTGAACCAAAATCAGGCAACGTTTCAGACTTGTACAGAACCAACCTAGAAATGGTTCCAAATTAATCAATCACTCATCCAGAGCGGTAGAGATAGATTTAAGTCCTTCAATCTAGCTTATTCAACTTCATTGCGTGAGAAATGAAGACTGTGAGATACGGAATCCGCAAACAACATTCTCTTTCGATTCCATTCCCCATTTGTACTAAAGTTCCCTTCTCGTATCAGAAATTTCACCACTAAAATAAGCAAAAGACAAGCTGATGCACCATAAAACCCATCTTCTCACATCAAAACAATCGAGAATGAGAATTTATACATTATTCAGGCCATTAGAAAAGGAAGCCTAATCAATCGAAGCAAAAAGAAGACAGAAAGACAGTACCGTAAACTCTTTCACAGATCTCGAGAAGGCCATCGGGCGGCTTCCGGAAGAACAATTTGCGCAGCAACGCCATATCATCTGCCGACTAATCCTCCCAATTCCAGCCCGAAATTCATTCGTATAAAACGAAAACTGCCAACGATTGACTCCGTTTATTGTCAGTTCCTTTGTGTTGAAGCTCGAACGTTTCAGCTGGTAATCCCCTTTCCCCTTCGTGTGTTGCGTCGATATGCAGTGGTTTTCCCGGCAGACGGCTTCGTTTTCCTGTGTTTGTTAGTAGTTTCAGTTTTCCGTGCTTCTGCCATGGCTGATACCTCCGAGATGGATGACGTGGACACCATAATTAGCTGCCATCTGTATTTCTTCGCATTTATTTATTTTTACCGTCGTATTTAACAAATTTCCATAGATGTTAGGTGTTTGTTCTGCTTCGCTTGGCCGCATCGATAATTACAAGTGAAGGTCAAGAATTCATTAATTAATATTCTCACCAGAAATAAATAAACATATATATATATATATATATATATATATATATTACTCGAATTTTTTTCATTTTCAATTATTGCCATCAAAAGCAACCACCCAATAACTCACAAATAAGATAAATATAAATATAAAATGTATATTTGTATTTCTATATAAATTTTTTAAGCTTGATTTATTCGAGTGGTTGGATTATTTATTTAAATTGTTAGTTAAAATTTTTATTTTTAAATATTTAATTAAATTTTACCACTAAATTTAAATATATCTTTTTAAAACATTTTACCTTTAAATTTGTTAAAAAATATTTTTAAAAGTCTTCGAGAATAAACATAATAAAAAATTATGAAATTAAGTAAAAATAAAATAAATACTATATATATATTATTATGTCGTGAGTAAAAATATATTTTCTAAACATTAACAATGGATTCGTTTTAGCCCACAGGAAATCATGAACCAACTCAACACATAATAATCTTGGTTTGAGTTAGGTTGATCGGATTTTTTGAACAATTTTATTAAATAGATGTTTTTCTTATTAAATATATGATTAAATTATAAATATATGTTTTTTTTTTTTTTTTTTGTCGTCTATTTGATCTATAAATTTTCAAAATTCTAAATTTTTCTCTAAATTTTTGAATATTTTATCTCATAATTACATAATACTATCCAATTTAAATTTTAGAGTTCTATTAAATAAAAAATTTATATTTATATTTGATACATTAATTATTTTTAAAAAATTTCATTGATTGATCTATCCAATGGAAAGTTAAATTATATTTCTTTTTTATTTATAAAGGGATAGATTTGAGTTATATATATCCAATGAATTTATATTAAATTAATAATTTATTTTTAGGTACAAATTTAATATTTACATTCTTATATCAATTTAATACGTACAACTAGTTAAATTTTTTTTTTTTCGGTTTTTTCAGTTGGATTATAAAAGTCCCACAGACTAATTTAGAAAATGATCATAAGTTTATAATCAATGAATAATCTCTTCATTGATATGAGACATTTTGGATGAGTTTATAATTAAGGAATAGTCTGAGAAAGAAATAATTGAATAAATAAACTGTATTATTTTTAATTCTTAAAATAACCGATAATTGAGCACCATAATAATTAAAAATTTATTAATCACGACGGTTAGGTTTGACGACTGAAGAAATAAATAGATGCCAAATTTGAATGCTCGAGACCAACAGGTGTACGCAATGCCGTGATTTCCTCAGGGGTGTCCATGAACAATGGAAGAAAACAGTAGACTTCTTGCGGGACGGAAATCGAGTAATATCAGCGCCGCTTTCCACACTAGTGGCGGATTCTCGAAAAGGATCACCCCTTTTATGGTAAGCCTATCACTTAAAGAACGGTAGGGGAAGGATTTGTTGCATACTTGAGGAGATTGATATCCATTAAGAATTTTCCCCTATTCCGCCGTCCATTGTCTCTCATTCAAAGAGCTCAAGCAAGCTAAGAGGGCTTTCTTATCTGCGATTTCATCAGTTATAATGGCTAGTAGACTTGCGGATTCTGTGTTTCTTTTTACTGTATGTTTCCCGCCATGGCGTTTTTGTGATCTTTCCTGGTTATGGTACTTATGTTCTTGATTTCTTGTTGTTTTGGTTTGATTATAAGGGGCCCCGTCAGAATTCAGCTCGAACCCGGAAAATTGCTTCCCATTATTCTCCTGGTCTGTTTCAGCATCTTCCTTTTGGGTTTTGAGCCGTTCGATTATTGATAGATTCGATCGTCTAACAGGTATGAAGAGGGAAGTAATGTTTCAGAAGAAAATCAAGCGACAAAACTATGTGCTTCCTGTGAAGAGGGCTGCAATTACACGGGCTGTTGCTGTTCCAGTTGCACCACTGCCTTCTTCAGCAGATAGTGCTGAATATAGAAAAGGATTATCAGAAAGCTATGGATTCGAGAAAATTGGAGAACCTCTTCCTGAAGATGTTAGGTTAAAAGATATTATTGAATCCCTTCCAAAAGAGGTACTTCAATTGCTGCAACATAAGTGTTTAATATCTGTCAAATAAAATTTTGATTGTGCGTCCGTTCATGATTATGTTGAGGATTGTTGGGAGGAAATTAGGGGATGATCATGGGTTTATAGGTAAGGAATACATCTTCATTGGTATGAGGCCTTTTAGGGAAACCGGTTCGGGGTTCCTAACATTGTATCAGAGTCATGCCCTTAACTTAGCCATGTCAATAGAATTCTTTGAGCCTCAAAGGTGTAGTCAAAAGTGATTTAAGTGTCGACATAAGGGTCTATTTTGTTTGAGGGCTTCAGAGAAAGGAGTCGAGCCTCAATTAAGGGGAGGCTGCTTGCTCCATAGGCCTCAGGGGAGGCTCTATAGTGTATTTTGTTCGATGGCTCCACAGAAAGGAGTCAAGCCTCGATTAAGGGGAGGCTGTTTGAGAGCTCCATAGGCCTCAGGGGAGGCTCTATGGTGTATTTTGTTCGAGGGAGGATTGTTGGGAGGGAGGCCCACATTGGCTAATTAAGGGGATAATCATGGGTTTATAAGTAAGGAATACATCTCCACTAGTACGAGGCATTTTGGGGAAACCAAAAGCAAAACCACGAGAGCTTATGTTCAAAGTGGACAATATCATATTATTGTGGAGAATCATGGTTCCTAACCGTTTTCCGTTCTTACGTAACCTAGCTAGTTAGGTAATGTTCATGTATTTTACCTTATTCTTTTCCTTTTTTAAAGGTTTTTGAGATCAATGACGTGAAAGCATGGAAATCTGTCTTAGTATCTGTTGCTTCCTGCGCATTAAGCCTCATCATGATTGCAAAAGCTCCATGGTATCTACTACCTTTGGCTTGGGCATGGACAGGAACTGCAATAACAGGGGTTAGTCTTACTCAAATATTCTTTCTGGTTGCTTCTTTCTTTCATCCTTGTTGGACTTGCAACTCAGGCCACTGAAGTTACTTTCCCCTTCAAGTTCTTTGTTATAGGTCATGATTGTGCCCATAAGTCATTTTCAAGGAACAAGTTAGTGGAAGACATTGTGGGTACTTTGGCTTTTATGCCTCTAATATACCCTTATGAGCCTTGGCGGTTTAAGCATGATCAACATCATGCAAAGACAAACATGTAGTATTAATCTCTCCTCTCCTTCTCTCTCTCTCTTCAAAATCCTTGTTTTAGCTCTATCTTCCTGCATATGTATAGTTCAATATTGTTCCATTCTATAGTAGAAATAAATGTCTTACTAAAGTAGGATAACATTCCATTAACCAATGCAAAAGCCTCGATCAGTAATATCGAGCAGAACAACACGAATAGTGCTAGGTTTGTACACATGACATGTTATTATCTCGACACTGTTAAGCATGCAGCAACTCGTGTGCGTTAGGATCGAGTTAATAGAATTTCTCCATATGTTTTGCATTTTGCCTCGAGTCATTGAAAAACTAAATATAACAACCTAAGCCCACCGCCAGCAGATATTGTCTGTTTTGACCCGTTGCGTATCACCGTCAGTCTCACAGTTTTAAAACTTGTCTACTAGGGAGAGATTTCCACACTCTTATAAGGAATGTTTCGTTCCCCTCTCGAACCAATGTGGGATCTCACACTAAAGATTATGACTAAATACGAATCAATATTTCAGTTTGGCTGGTTAATTACACCTAAAGATTCCTGCCTTTCATCCTTTTTTAGCTAAAGCTCCATTGCTATTCTTATCCACATATGTAGGCTGAAAGAAGATACAGCTTGGCATCCTGTGTGGAAAGAGGAATTTGATTCAGATCCTCTTCTGCGTAAAGCAATCGTATATGGATATGGTCCGTTTCGTCCGTGGATGTCTATAGCTCATTGGTAAGTTACCTTGGATGGTTCCTTTGCAAGAATAACTTGACTTTATACGAAGATCTCTTTCATTCATTAATATGCAACAAGCTGCAACAAGCTGTTGTTGTGCATTACAGGTTGATGTGGCATTTCGATGTGAAAAAGTTCAGACCAAATGAAGTGAAAAGAGTGAAGATAAGCCTAGCTTGCGTTTTTGCGTTTATGTTTATTGGATGGCCATTGATCATCTACAAGGCTGGGATTATCGGATGGGTCAAGTTCTGGTTAATGCCATGGCTTGGCTACCACTTTTGGGTAACATCATTTGCTTGCCTCTTGTTATGAAAGTTTCCTATATGATCAATTTAGCTACTGTTTACTTACTTATAGTTGTGTATCTAAGAAATACCTTTGGTTTTTTGCTTAGATGAGCACTTTCACTATGGTCCATCACACAGCTCCTCATATACCGTTTAAATCTTCAGAAGAGTGGAACGCAGCTCAAGCTCAGCTCAATGGAACAGTGCACTGTGCTTATCCGAAGTGGTATTGAATCATTCATTTTGGTGTTTTTTTTTTTCTTTTCTCTGTTCTCTTCTCTCGCTCAATTCGATACTAAGCGGATAAGGTGCTGTTTGTCACAACTATACTATGAACAGAGTAGGTTGTGACGCCGCTTTGCTTGTCATGACGTGAGAGCCACAACCTACTCTCTTCATAGTATGGTTGTGACTTTCTCCCCCACTTAACTTAGTCATCGTCCTCGATGACTTACTCGGAGCACAATCGTATTGCAGATTGTGACACTATTTAGGCGTATTTCAGTATTTTTTAGTAAGTTTTATAAAAAGTTGTGTTAAAAAAAGTTCCAGTGAGTTGTGTGAGATCCCACATCGGTTGGGGAGGAGAACGAAGCATTCTTTATAAAGATGTGGAAACCTCCCCCTATCAGACACGTTTTAAAACATTGAGGGAAAACCATGAAGGAAAAGTCCAAAAAGGACAATATCTGCTAGTGGTAGGCTTGGGCGATTACAAATGGTATCAAAACCAGACACCGGGCGATGTGTTAGCAAGGAGGTTGAGCCCCGAAGGGGGGTGGACACGAGATGGTGTACTAATAAGGACGCTGGGCCCCGAAGGGGGTTGATTGGGGGTGGTCCCAGATCGATTGAAGAAGGGAACGAGTGTCGGCGAAAACGCTGGGCCTTGAAGAGGTGGATTGTGAGATCCTACATCAGTTGAGGGGAGAACAAAGCATTTTTTATAAGGACGTGGAAACCTCTCCCTAGCATACGCGTTTTTAGGGGAAGTCTAGAAGGAAAAACCCAAAGAGGACAATATCTACTAGCGGTGGACTTGAGCCGTTACAGTTTGTGAGATTCCTCTAGTCTTGACTTAGCTTCTAATTTTATCTTCGCCCCTCTACAGGATCGAAATTCTCTGCCACCACATCAATGTGCACATTCCCCACCATATTTCTCCAAGAATACCAAGTTACAACTTACATGCAGCCCACAAGTCTCTTCAAGAAAACTGGGGAAAGGTAATGATACAGACTCACTGCATGTCTGGAATTCAGTTCTTGCAAAATCTAGTCTGGCTTATCTATAGCATTCATTTCTCCCCATGACACTAACAATCTAGCTTCCTTTTCGTCGATCTTTGTTTTCCCTGCAACACGTTCGACAGTATCTGAATGAGGCTTCATGGAATTGGCGATTAATGAAGACGATCATGACGATATGCCATGTCTACAGTAAAGAGGAAAACTACGTCGCTTTTGATCGACTCAATCCAGAAGATTCTTATCCCATTACATTCCTCAGGAAAGTTATGCCTGATTTTGCTTGATTTATCTTTCTTATTCCTTCCTATTTGTGACTGTTGCCACTTTATAAAAAGGTGGAAACATAATCCTTTTCAAATACACCTGCTGAGAAAGATCAATACACAATTATTGCCATTATTTTTTGTTGTGCAGTAACCATTTATTGGTACTTAGAATGTAATGATTTGGATTTGGTGAGGCATAGGTGAGAGACCATGTGATTTCTGAAACAGAGAGAGGTTACTTTTGATAGCTTTAAGCCAATGGGGTGTGGCATTGGATCTATAAGTCGTAGCAGTTGCAACTGTTCATATGACAACAAGCATCTTTCTGCTTGTTATCTGCTGCATACATGGAATCTTTGTCACCACCAGATCTATGGTTGGCTCATATCTCTGTGAGAACTTGTTTTTTTTAAAATGAACGGTCAATACTTGTACTCTCTCCTATGAACGTTCAAAGAAACAGCATTGCTAATACATTTTCATTTTGTGGTCTCGCTGTCACAGTTTAAAAACGTACCTAATAGGGAGAGGTTTCGACACCCTTATAAGAAATGTTTCGTTCCCCTCTCATACTCATGTAGGATCTCACAATCCACTCTCCTTTGAGGCTGAGTGTCCTCGCTGGCACACCGCTCGGTGTCTGACTCTTATACCATTTATAAGAGCCAAAGCCTACCACTAGTAGATATTGTCCACTTTGGCCTGTTATGTATCGTTATTAGTCTCACAGTTTTAAAACGCGTTTGATAGGGAGAGGTTTCCACACCGTTGTAAGGAATGTTTTGTTCCCCTTTCAAACCCACGTGGGATCTCACAATCCACCCCCCTTGGAGGCCGAGTGTCCTTGTTGGCAACCACTCGGTATTTGACTTTAATATCATTTGTAACAAACCAAGCCTACTGCTAGCAAATATTGTTCTCTTAAGGCTATCCCTTTCGAGCTTCCCTTTAAAGTTTTTAAAACGCGTCTACTCCGGAGAGATTTCCACACCCATATAAAGAATGATTCGTTCTCCTCTCTAACCAATGTGAGATATCGGAAAGAAACTACAATGTAATTCAAAGGGAAGATGGAGAGCCAAAATCCACGGATGGAAGAAATATTGAGATTATCTATTACTATAGTAGTGGTGAACCCATACAAACTGTCTGCTCTAAATCTATTTCGTTCTGTTTTCTTAGCCAACATCTCCGGTTTCTCCGAACCAAGACGTCCTGCTATATGCATCGTTATTTCTCTTCAACTACTCTTATCTTACAAATCCAATAACCAAAAAGAGAACCTTTTTTCTATCAGGAAGAAGGACAGCACTAGCTAAACGATGACATTACAGGCGCAGGTGGTGTCTCCCAAATGTCGAAGACATTCTCCTCGCTATGAAGTGCAAAAAGACGATCCCCGCCAATCGAGAAGTCGCAGATCGAACCACCGACGCTTCGCCGAAGCCTGGACGTCAAAACCCAGTCAGGTCCACACAACACTGATATTGAATCATTCATAGATGAAAATAGCTGCCCCTCATGTACTGCTAACTTAGGGTAACATGGCTCTTCTGGCATCTTCCCCTTCATTAGCCTACTTCTTGAGCTCCACCGTATGCTCCCTCCACCACTGCTTCTCAAATCCAAGAACCCCAAATCTTCATACTCATTCACTACACAGATTGAATTGCTCTCCTCCATGGCTATGGCGTCCCTTACTCGTTTCTCATCGACGGTTAACGGAGCTCCGATATCCGACCAAGACCACACCATTTTCTTCTCCCTGAAATCCAACAGGCTTATGTAACAATTATCCTTCCTAGGAAAAAGGGTTGCAACCAATAAGCAATTGGTTCCATTCAGCCATTGGAGCTTGTCAGCATCTCCGAGCGACCAACTTGCTGGTTCATAGAAAAAATCTGTCTGTTTTCCAGTCATTTGGTCCCAAACGCCAATCCCATACTCATTGCTTCTACCTTTACAACTAGAGAAGATTTTATAATCTGAACTGAAACTCAAAGCTCCGGCCGTGCAGCTCTTTACCTGATTCTCATGACTGACTTGAAACTTATGCCGGAGCTCACCTGTTGACTTGCTGAATAGACCCATTCCGCCGTCACCACGGCCTAATCTCTCACACACACTAACCATGATATTCTCGGCATCGATCCACCCCACGTCGTTGACTCGCTGATAATCGAGATTGATCGGAGGGTGTTCGTCGAGCATCCAATCGTAGACATGAACCATACATCCATGAGCAATGCAACAACCACCGTCCGGACCAGCTCGGATGGCAGTACCATCTCCTGGGGCTTGGCCGGTTGTAGAATGCGAAAGCTTCAATCTATTGCCGTCGAATTGCCCCCATTTAGCGGAGCGGAAGTGATCCTGCAGGCCGTAGAAGAGAGCCTCCCGATAGAGGAGTTTCTCCGGCATATTCGTCGGAACGTAAAGCTCTCCAGTGCGTAAGAGATCAAGAAGCACGGCGAAGCAATTAGGGTTCCGATCAATGAAGAATTCATCGGAATTAACAGATCGTAAATCCCAATTCTCATCGAAAAGTGCCCCAAACAAGGAATTCCGGCCGGCATTCGCGAGAGTTGTGGCGGTTGTTTCGAACATTCTACCGCCAACATTGAATCTCACCCTATCTTTCTGCATTCCCATGATTAAATTCCCTGGAAATGGGAAAACCCAGATCGGGTTTTAGCAATCGGAAACGGATTGACCTTTCCGTTCAAGATAAATCAAATTTCTCGACGAATTTCTGAAGAGTCAAAACAGAGGAACAATCTCCCCTGCGGAAATCAATGACGGAAACGACCTAAAATTAGAAGAAATCGAACCAAACACAGAATCAACAGGATCAAGAAGCTTCAAAAGTATACTAACAGAAGAAGAAACACAATCAAATGGCAAGTTTATAGACAAACAAAGCGAAGAACGGACGAAATTGATCGTCCGTAGATACCTTTTTTTTGCATTTTCTAGAAAAATCAAGACCTGGGTAATCAACAATGGCGGAAATTAAAGATGGGTTTTAAAATTTATTGGATTTGGTGCAGAGGAATTAAAGAGGTTCCAGCGGTTGGACTTCAAAAAGTTGACTCGCTCATTCTCAGCTTCATTGGGTCAGGTCTCTTCCTTCTGTCCGGAGTTGGGACATAGCCGAAATTGAAAAGAGAAAAGAAAATCATTGGCTTCGTGGGCTCCGCTTGTAATCTGATGTATCTTTAATTATCAACCGTCTGATTAATCTAATCATGAGAACTTCCCCAATTACACCGTGGGCCCGCCCGCACACAAGAATTGACTCAATTCAGTAATTTGTCGCAATTAATGAAATCAGCTCGCATACACCCAAGGAACCGTGTCTTATGGCCATATTTTATTTCACCCCCTCCATTTGCAGTTATTTAAGAGGAAGACCCAATAAATTGTTTAATTATACTTCAACCCCACCCAATTTTCACACGTATAAAAAATTCATTAAATGTGGTTATTTATCTGATCATTTTTTCTATTTTTCTTTACTTATTTAATTTAAAAATAATGACGTAAAGTTAAAAATAATGACGTGATAATTGTTTTTGTTATTAAATAAAAATAGAAGGATCGAACTTCTGACCTAAATAATTTCACTTCCACAATTTAATTAATAATTGAACAACTTTCTTTCACCAAAATTTGCGTCCTATAATGTGATGATGATTATGATGTGTTAACCATTTTTGTACCTAATTTGATAGACGTTAAGTTAATCTAACTTTATAATTTTATATAAATAATTATTTATGTAAACCATTAAGATATCGTTTTGTTTCATTGACGAAAAGCATCAATCTCGAGACGGAAGGGTTTCCGATTTGGAAGTGATGGAACAGAGCTTTTTTATTTTTTAATATAATTTCTTTTTACTCAATTTTATATTCAAATCGTTTTTACCTGGATATTATATTTTATAATAAAATATTAGTGCCTCCCATGCATCAAATTCAACCTTAAACACCAATACAAAATACTCGATTCTCGACTCGACGCTAATTTTATCACCTCCAAAATTATCTTCATTTAAAAGTGTTTATATGGTTCGATAATACTACTAACCCGAGCTATCTAACCTAACTCAAAAAAGATTTAAAATATTTTAATTATTAATGTAACATGTATGGTAAATAATATTAAGTTGGATTGTGAACTTTAGTTCGGTTACTCGGGTCAATCGAGTCAAATTGAAATTAATATAAAAGATTATTTCAATTTAATTTGTATACATTCCCGCCACTTAAGAGGCACATCAATTGAGTAATAAATAATTTCTCCACTTGCCATATAACAACAAAAAAAAAAAAAAAAAAAA
>NW_019268548.1:2204747-2246337 GCF_002738365.1 Cucurbita moschata | reverse complement strand
AACAAAAAAAAAAAAAAAAAAAAAAGTAATGGATTGACTTGTAATTCTAATCTTCTTATCACCTTATTATTATATTTATCACAATTTTAATTCAAAAGCTATTAAGGGCCCATCTAATAATTATTTTTATTATATAACTCAATTTTAAATTATTTTTCATATATAAATTAAAGTTTACACAATATTAGTATCATTTAGTTTTCATTTTTATTATAAAAAAATATTTAAATTCTAAAAACAAAATACAAAATTTAAAATAATTTATTTGTTATGTTTGTAAATCTGACAGCGCGACTAAGATTTTTTCCAGAATTGCCCTCATTTCATTATATTGTACACTTTTATCATCTTATCCCGTGAGGATAATGGGCCTTTCGAAAAAAAACTTTGGGCTTTGGACAGGGAATCTTCGGCCCAGATAGAAGTAGCAGGCCCATATAGAAGTGGGTAAGGTCGTCGCAGGCCCATACTTACGGAGCCCAACAATGAAAATAATGAGAGAAGCATATATCTATTTAATTTTATTATTATATTTGTGATAAGCCTAAAACTAAAATAAATAAACTAACAATTAATTTGGTTAATAATCTTTTAAAAAATTAATTATTAAGTAAGGATTTCTAATTAAAAAAAATCTTAAAATTTATCGAGAAAAAATTGATACTTGATACTCGAATAATATATTTATATATTTAATCATAAATCTATTTGAATGGGAATATTGTAAAAATAAAACGTTATTTTCTTTTGTATTTTATATATAATTAATTTCTTCCTCACACTAGAAATAAATCTTTTAAAAGAAATAAAATAATGGAAAAAGGGGGGAAAATAGATTATAGAAAAAGGAAATTAGAGTATAAAGTGGGAGGAGCATTTACTTAAAGACTGAGAAATGTTGGTAATTATGAAAGTCATTATGTCTGTTGAGTTATTTTTACTCCTTACCCCCTCAATTAATACACATCATTAATTTAATCATCCATATCTCCACATACACTTCCTAATTACTGTTCATACTTGTTTAATTACCTTAATTAATTTATTTCCTTATAATAATGGCACCCTAAATGCAAAATATAATTATATTATTTTATAAACTATATATTAGAGTGTTTAATAATTTTTTTTTAAAAATATATCAAAATCTAAAAAGAAATGGGTGGGGTGGTGGGAAAAACAATCTAAAATTACTTGAGAAATATGAGGTGGTCTTAGGAGGTTTGACTTTTTTTTTTTTTTCTTTTTTGTTGGGGTCAAATTTACACAACTTCCACTACCCATGTTCATACTTCCTACCTTTGCATTGACCTTTCTTTCCTTCTCATTTAGTCTATCTCTGAAAAAAAATTAAAAGGAGGAAAAAGAAAAAGTAATGGAATCACTGACTAAAACATAATTTGATGGATCACTGTATTATTATATATAACTAGAAGACTCGAAGTTAGAATTGTTAACTCACAGCGTACCATTCTAAAAAAATCTTAAAATGAATTATAAACTGACACACGAAACATTTCTTATAAATGTGTAAAAATCTCTCCCTGCTAAATGTATTGTAAAATTGTGACTATATGCATTTTAAAATCGTGAGACTAATAGCGATATGTAACGAGTTAAAGCAGATACTACTTGCTAGCGATAGATTAGCCCAAATTGCTAGCTATGGAACAATGAAAAAGGTGTTTTGGAAAGTTTATCGAGCATTGGAGTTTGGGGAAGAACAGTGTAAGAATTGTCCCCAAACAGTGTAAGAATTGAATTCTGTAGAAAGCTAAACATGGGAAGAAGGTGATGATTCCTCAGAATACTTGAATGCTAAGCCTGTCCTTCCTTTTCATGTGCATGATGAAAATAAGATAGCTTTAAGCACAAACTTCCCCTTCTAAAAGTTTAGCCCTTGCCTCCAAGTGGGAACCCTCTACTTGGATCTCTTCTTTTCACACTCAAAAAGCTTGAAGGCTTATCTTTTTAAAACTATATGTTTTTTAATCACTTAGTGCTAATAAACTAATCTGTTGTTTTGGGTGTAGCAGTTGGGTCCTGGAGATCTGTATTATAAAATTTAGATTTGGAAGACGGGTTAGAAAGTGAAACTAGAATTCCAAGACATAGTTTTATTTGTTAGGAATCACAAATCTCTACGATGGTATGATATTATTTACTTTAAGCATAAAACTCTCGTGACTTTGCTTTAAACTTTTCCAAAAGGTGACGATATATTTCTTACTTGTAAACTTATAATTATTCTCTAAATTAGCCTAACGTAAGACTCCTCCTCCACACGGTTCAAATCCAGATTTTTATTTGGAATAGTTAGTTGCTTCCTATGATGATCAGCAGCACTCATTCAGTACTGAAAGAATCATTGAATTCCCACCAGCAAGTTCTGATAAATTCCCCAACCTAACACTCCCTTTCCATTTAAAACTCACCTCATCATTTATGAATCCCAACCTCTTCTTCTTCAACATCTATAAGTTGGCCTTTTTGGAGTCCTTTCTTTTGTTGGTCATTATAAAGGTTTGGGAAATGGACTATGGCTTTTAGAGGGTTTTTAGTCTTGGAACTTGATGGAGTTGCAGAATCCAGGAAAGGTGCCGGAGATGGACCCAGGACCCTTTACGAGAGATTCTCAGTGAATAAGTAATGGTGCTTTGGAAAATCTAAAAGGGGTGGGATTTTAGATTCTGGGTTGGTCCTGTGTTTCAATTTCCTGAGATGGGTTTTCGATTGTTCGGTTCCATTTTAGTTCTTGCCCTGTTCTTCAAACCTTTGGCATCTCAGCAACCTAATACAGATGGGTTTTATATCTCTGAGTTTTTAAAGAAGGTGGGCTTGAGTTCCTCTCATTTCTACAATTTTTCTGCTCCTGTTTGTACATGGAAAGGGGTTTTCTGTGATAAAGAAGGGAATGTTATTGAGTTCATGGCTTCTGGTATAGGCCTCTCCGGCGCTATTCCCGACAACACTGTCGGAAAACTCAGCAAACTTCAGAGTTTGGACCTTAGCAACAACAAAATCACGGGTTTTCCTACAGATTTTTGGAGCTTAAGCTTACTCAAGAGGCTCAATCTCTCATCTAATCTGATTTCTGGCCCTCTTGGAGACAGTATTTGCAATTTCGGACAGCTTGAAAGTGTTGACATTTCCATGAACAGTTTCTCTGGGAAAATTCCTGAATCTATGAGCTCGTTGCTTAGTCTCCGAGTCCTGAAATTAGACCATAATAGGTTTGAAGAAAGGATCCCATCAGGGATCCTTAATTGTCAATCTCTGGTTTTAATGGACCTTTCGTGTAATCGGCTGAATGGCTCGCTTCCAGATGGGTTTGGGGCTGCATTTCCCAAGCTGGAAAGCTTGAACCTTGCAGGAAATGGAATTCATGGCCATGATTCAGATTTTTCTGGGCTAACAGCCATGGCAGCTCTCAACTTATCTGGAAACTTGTTTCAGGGTTCGGTTATGGGCTTGTTCAAAGAACAGTTGAAGGTGTTGGATGTAAGCAAAAATCAATTTCAGGGTCAAATTTCTCAGGTACAGCTCAATTCTAGCTATAATTGGTCTCATTTGTTGTATCTAGACTTGTCTGAGAATCAGATTAGTGGAGAAATTTTCAAGATTTTGGAGCGGGCTCAAAATCTTAAGTACCTTAATCTTGCTTATAATAATTTTAGCAGCCAGGAATTCCCACATGTTCAATTGCTTTCAAGTTTAGAATACCTTAATCTATCCAAATCTGGTCTCATCAATCATATTCCTCTTGAAATCTCTCAATTGAGCCATTTGAATACTCTTGACATCTCCCTGAATCATCTTACAGGGAGAATTCCATCTTTGAGCGTTAAAACACTCCAAATTCTTGATGTTTCTATGAACAATTTGAGTGGAGAAATCCCCTTATCGCTCTTGCAAAAACTGCCATGGATGGAGAGATTCAACTTCTCCTACAATAACTTAACCTTTTGTGATTCCAAAATTTCATTCAAAACCCTCCAAGCAGCCTTCCTTGGGGCAGCAAACAGCTGCCCCATTGCTGCAAATCCGAGTCTCTTCATTAGAAAACCGAGTAAACACGAGGTCTTGAAGTTGGCTCTGGCTGTTACCTTCTCCATGACCTGTCTACTTCTAGCAGTGATATTTCTAGCATTCGGATGCAGAAGGAAAAGCAGGACGTGGGTGGTAAAGCAGGCCTCTTACAAAGAAGAGCATAATATTTCAGGGCCCTTCTCTTTCCAGACTGATGCAACCACATGGGTGGCTGATGTTAAGCAGGCCACAGCGGTCTCAGTAGTAATTTTTGAGAAGCCATTGTTGAATATAACCTTTGCAGACCTATTATCTGCGACTTCGAATTTCGACCGGGGCACCCTATTGGCAGAGGGAAAGTTTGGCCCTGTCTATAGGGGCTTTCTACCTGGGGGAATTCATGTGGCTGTGAAAGTTTTGGTCCATGGTTCTACATTGACTGAGCGGGAAGCTGCAAGAGAACTCGAGTATCTTGGTCGAATTAAACACCCTAATCTTGTGCCATTAACTGGATATTGCTTGGCTGGGGATCAAAGAATTGCTATCTATGATTATATGGAGAATGGGACATTGCAGAATTTGCTGCATGACTTGCCACTAGGTGTTCAGACAACAGAGGACTGGAGCACAGATACATGGGAGGAAATTGACAACAGTGGAATAGAAAACGTTGGTTCAGAAGGTATGTTAACAACATGGAGATTTCGCCACAAAATCGCGCTAGGTACTGCTCGAGCACTTGCATTTCTTCACCATGGGTGCTCACCTCCGATCATTCATAGAGATGTTAAAGCCAGTAGTGTTTACCTGGATTATAACTTGGAACCCAGATTGTCAGATTTTGGACTGGCAAAGGTTTTTGGCAATGGTCTAAGTGAAGAGATTTCCCGTGGTTCGCCTGGTTACACGCCACCGGAGTTCTTACAGCCCGAGAATGACTCCGTAACACCCAAAACTGATGTATACTGCTTTGGTGTTGTCCTGTTTGAACTAGTTACTGGTAAAAAGCCAATAGGTGATGACTATCCAGAGGGAAAAGAAACTGAGTTGGTGAGTTGGGTAAGAGGACTTGTGAGGAAGAATCAAGGATCAAGAACTATTGATCCGAAAATTCGAGCTACAGGACCAGATGATCAAATGGAGGAGGCCCTTAAGATTGCATATCTATGCACAGCCGACCTTCCATCAAAACGACCAAGCATGCAGCAGATAGTTGGACTACTCAAGGACATTGAACCATCGGCTTAGATGAATTCAATAGATAAAAAAGACAAGCATTGAGGTTCTACATTGGTTCTTGAACTCCCTTCTTTGTTGCTGCAAGGGGAAGTGTATAGTACAGCCATCCTGGAAAGATATATTTCAAAATGTAGATGTATTTCTTCTTTCCTAATATTCATTGTGCAACACCGGAATTGTATGTCAAATCTATGAGTTTTGGCCTGGGAACTGAAACATGGGAATTTCCATCCAAATTTAGTAAAACAAGAGTTCAATTATGTTCAATTTGTTACATAGTGAGAGGCAGGAAAGTTAGGAACTACGACTCTCCACAATAATGTGATATAGTCTATTTTGAGCATAAGTTCTCGTAGTTTTGCTTTTAGTTTCCCTAAAAGGTCCCATATTAATGGAGATGTATTCTTTATAAACTCATGAGCGTCTCCTTAATTAGCCAATATGGGATTTTCTCTCAACAATTCTCTCATCGACCAAAGTATACCATAAAGCTTCTCTTGAGACCTATTAGCCCTCGAAACTTTAGGTATCATCACTTCAGGATGAAGGCCTGAGAATCTGCTGAATGATATCCAATTTTTCTTTTCCATCATTCTTTTCAACTATTATTTCAGCAGGGCAGTTGTGATGGAGAATATGGTAGTTGAGGGGGACCTTTGGGAGAATTTCAACATGCCGTGAACTTTATGGAAATGAAAACCATTCATCATGCCTGGGACCATTGCTGGAGCTCAAATCCATTTCTATCTAATTCTTGCCGCCCATAGGTGACATCTTTTTGCATGTGCTTCTCCCACCATTATGCCAATTTGGGTAAGCTTTTTCTAAACTTATTGCTATATGTTAACAGTAATATTTGAAAAACATTCACGTAAATAATGTAACAGTCAAAATTGATTGATAGCATATATTGTATTCTTTTAAGTTTTTTCTTTCGGAGTTTCCCTCAAGATTTTAAAACGCATCTTTTAGGGAAATGTTTCCACACCCTAAGAATGATTCGTTCCTCCCTCCAACCAATATAGGATCTCACAAATAAGGTCTCAAAACAGCTCTCATACTAGCACGAAATTTTCTCTACCAGCAAAGAATCACAGCATCAAAAGAATCCAAAAGAGGGGAGGGTGAGAAAAGGAAATACATTACTTGATTAGATGGAGCTTCTGGCCACCAACTTCTGTTCCAAATCGATGGATAATCAACAGCCACGGCCATTATTTCAAAACCTCATGCCTGTTGACCCCACTGGCTCAGCTTGGCATTTTATCAAACACTTGAAAGGACATTGAGAAAATGTGGATTTCACGCATCACCCCACTGCTGATTTGGTGGATTGATTGAGGCGTGTGAGTCTCGGTAACATGCCATGACCATTCTACTAAGCCGACAACGTTTCGAGCCCACAATTTTGATCAATAAGTTCAACTAAAAACCATAAGAAAAACCAAAGAGACACACATTTCTAAAGAACTGACTTTGACGACTCAAAACTCTTTGTCTAAGCAAATCACTCCTCTTTCTTCCATAAGTGGGCCTTCTAATCTAATAGATTCTAAAATTAAAAAAAATGGTATAATAAATCTTAATAAAATTTTTAATTTTCAGCGCATTTTTTTAATTTTATAATACAAAATAAAGATATTTTTAAATATTAGATACAGACACTCATAACTAAATTTATAATTTAATAATTTTTTAAAAAATATGACTATCATACATTTTTTTCCAACATTTTTAAATACTCTTTAGTATTGAGCTCATACAGCTATATTCGTGTCCAACACACAATCATTTACCCTAATGTTACATATATATATATATACCTATTTCAAAGATTAATTTTTTAATTTTAATTTGATAAGCATTTAACCATAAATTCATATTGTGATATTTTTTTTAATTAACAAATAAAAGTATTGAATTTTGGTGGAATAAGAATAAAAATGAAGATTAAAGGGGTTTTTCCTTTTTTATTTTTGTAAAAAGTGCACTTTAAAAGGACTGAAAATAAAATAGAATATTATATTTGGTAGACTTTTGGATAATTTTGCAATAAAGAGAGATTTAAAAAAAAAAAAAAAAAAGCAAAGGCTTTCGATTTTCTTTTTTTAAAAAAATTAAAAATAATTTATATGAAATGCTTTTATTCTCTTTCGCGCGCTTTCTTGTTACGGGGGAAAAAAGCAGTTAGAAACGGCGATGCGAAAGCGGGAGGGACTTAATCCAACGGCCACGATTTCATCTCTTTCAATTCGGGATTTGTGTATCTGAAAAGCCGGGAATATAAGAGCCGATTACTTCGTCTGAGAGAAAGTGAGAAAAAAAAAAGGGGTCTGAAATCGAAGCAGCGATGTCGGACGAGGAGCACCACTTTGACTCTAAGGCCAACGCCAGGGAGCCCGAGACTTACCCTGAGGAAGCTAGAACCATTCGCAAAAATGGCTACATCGTAATCAATAACAGACCCTTCAAGGTTTCCTTCTTTCCTTTTTTTCTCTGCAACTTTTCTGAGATTGACCTTGTTCTTCTTCCATGGAGTAAATTTTGGGGGCTTGTGCTATTCTTTGTTATAATTTTTCCTTGGCTCTTTGTAAGGGCAGACGTTTGATTGATTGTTGTTTCTGTACTTCTATTTCCTAGTGAAGATTGTCCCTGAATTTTTACTCCGTGACTACTGATTATGGCAATTTTTACTATTGTTTATGGTCTCCCCGATTGATTTAGGTTTCCCCTTTAATTTCTCTTGTTTCGCAACGTTGATGAAACCAGGGCCGTTTAGTTACGTATTATGTGTTATCCCACAGTAACAATTGCAGGGGGAATAAATTTCGAAGAGGTTGTGCAAAATTTGGCATAATCGGTTTATTGTTTTTAATGGCAAGTATTTCTTTCACCCAAATTGGATGCGTAATATGATTTGTCGCCTTGGTTTGCCAAAAATGCATATGGACTTGGCTTATTGACTTATTGACTTGTTGAGTTTTGCTATGGGACATGCCGTCGAACAGTTCAACAGGAACATACGGGCCATATACCGTTTACCATATATCGTCAAATGTCCCCTGTTGTGTGTTGTACAGTGCAAACAATGAGGTAGATGCCAGGCTAAATGTCCCCTGTTGTGTGTTGTACAGTGCAAACAATGAGGTAGATGCCAGGCTAAATGTTAATAGTGTTTAAAAACCACGAAATTGAAACTATCCACTTATGCTAGCTCTCGTGACTCTATTTTGGGTTTTGGAGATATTATCTACTTTGAACAATAGCTCTCGTGACTCTATTTTTGGTTTTTCCAAAATGACTCCTATCAATGGAGATGTATTCCTTACTTATAAATCCATAATCAACCTCTTAATTATCCGACGTGGGACTCCTCTCCCAACAATTCTCAACAATCCTCCTATTGAACAAAGTACACCAGAGAGCCTTCCATGAGACCTATGGAGCCCTTGAACAACCTCCCCGTAATAGAGACTCGACTTCTTCTCTAGAGCCCTTGAACAAAGGCACCCTTTGTTCAACTCTTGAGTCACTTTTGACACCCAAAAAGCAGTTTTCACAGCTCCTTATAGATTTGACGAGACTTTGAAACACTGAAATCAATTGAAACACATTGAAGAGACCTAAAAGTCAACTTCAGCCTACAACACAGAGTTGTAAAGAGTCGGTTGATAGAGATGTCAACCAGTTGAGTGGGGGAGGATGTCACGGTCATGCTTGTCCAAGGCATGTTACCTATGGCCGCATGACAGATGTTCTAGTCTTGCTTGTCTAAGTCGGTTGACAGGGAGGATGTCACAGTCATGCTTGTCTTGCTTGTTCAAGTCAGTTGACAGGCCTTTGTTCAACTCTTGAGTCACTTTTGACTACATCTTCGAGGCTCACAACTTCTTTGTTTGACATTTGAGGATTCTGTTGACATGACTAGATTAAGGGTATGGTTCTGATACCATGTTAAAAACCACAAACTTCCACAATAGTATGATATTGTCCACTTTGAGCATAAGCTTTCATGACTTTGTTTTTTGTTTCCCTAAAAAGACTCATACCAATGGAGGTGTATTTCTTACCTATAAACCTATGATCAACTCCTTAATTAGCCGATGTGGGACTCCTCTCCCAACCATCCTCAACAAATAGTGGATATAATCTTCCTGCTGCATTTGTCTTCTTGGTTAACAAAACGTCTTTGAAGCATTAGCAAAGCTTTTCTTTCCTAGAAAGAACTTTTGTATGCATGCCACCTTCTTTTTGTGTTGATACAATGTCCATGGTTATAGTTCCATTTTCCCTGGGACATTCCTTTGGAGCCTTCCTTGGCTCGAGCTATATGGAAAGATAAATACCCAACGAAGAATACATTTTTTTCTTTGAGAAGTCTCACACAAAGCTATCAACATCAAAGATCTCCTCAAAGATGTATGCCATGCCATTTCACCCGGTTGGTGCACTTTGATGATGAATTTCAAAACCACATTTTCATTGCGTATGACAATGATTTTCTGAAATGAACCATGGATATATGAAATAATATTCTTTCAAGCTACTTGGCCAAGCATATTTTGGCTGCCATATATCATCACTTTTTTCTATCTCCCTTCATTTCAGGTCGTTGAAGTTTCTACTTCAAAACCTGGAAAGCATGGACAAGCAAAGTGCCACTTTGTGGCAGTTGACATATTCGATGGGAAGATACTTGAAGTATTTGTTCCTTCTTCTCAGAAATGCGATGTAATTTCTTTGTCACTCTCTTCTTGTGTTCTACTCTCTAAGTACTAATTTTATTCTACTAACAAACGTTGCCTGTATTCCTTCCAGGTTCCCTATGTTTATCACACCGACTATCATCTGATTGATATATGTGAGGATGGTTTTGTAAGTTTCAATTATATTGAAACATGATATTGCTTTATATACGAAGCTTAGATCAATTTTTATGTCCCCTCGAAATTTTTTTTTGGGGGGGTTTCTATCTTGCTTCAATTCAGATTTGAGAAATATCCCCGTTCACCCCTCCCAAGAGAGAGGGAGAGAAAGCTCCCTGTTATTAGTTCATAACAAAAGTGTGAGACCCAGCATGAGTGTTATTAGTTCATAACAAAAGTGTGAGACCCAGCATGAGTAGGAGCATCAGTTGGAGAGGGGAACGAAGCATTCCTTATAAGGTTGTGGAAACCTTTTCCTAGCAGACGCGTTTTAAAAACTTTGAGGGGAAGCCCGAAAGGAAAAGTTTAAAGAGGACAATATCTATTAGTGGTGGGCTTGGGCCGTTACAAATAGTATCAAAGCCAGTCACCGGACGATATGCTAGCAAGGACGTTGGCCCCCAAGGGAAGTGGATTGTGAGATCTCACATCGGTTGGAGAGGGGAATGAAGCATTCCTTATAAGGGTGTGGGAACCTCTTTCTAGCAGATGCGTTTTAAAAATTTTGAGGAGAATCTCGAAATGAAAAGCCCAAAAAGGACAATATCTGCTAGTGGTGAGCTTGGGCCGTTAGTTCGATTGGTAGGAGTTTTGCAATCTTAATCTATAGCACGAGGATCTTGAGTCGAGACCTATTGACTTGGTAATTTTGCAGGTCAGTCTCCGTTCTGAAAATGGAAACATCAAGGATGGTCTGAGGCTCCCCAAGGATGAAAATCTGCGTAGGCAGGTACATAAATGATTATACCATTACATTTACAAACCTTCAAGCCATTGCTTTATAGCTTTCTGCAGCACCATCTCTGTTCCATTTATTTTCATGCCAATAGCTTAAAGAGGGGTTCGCTCATAGAAAAGATCTTGTAGTAACTGTCATGTCTGCAATGGGAGAGGACAGATCTGTGCTCTCAAGGAAATCGGTCCTAGAAGTTAAAACACAAAGCTATGGTTACACCTGATGGCTCAGAATCACCCCAACCAAAAGTTCTATCAAGTATGTTTATATGTCATAAAACCATATTCTCAGCAAGGTACTTCAAGCTATTGATCCTTGCACACTGCTGAAAGGATACATACATGTTTTACTTTATATAGTACACTACTTATAAAATATGTAACCCCCCCTGTTTTCTAAGAAGCCCTTTGAATAAGATCTTGGGTTCTAGTAGGAAGATAAACAAACAGGTTTTCTGGTCTTTTGGTCTCTTTCTTCTTTTGTCTAGAGGTTGTTATTAAGGTCATTGAAGCTCATCACTATCGAGTGGCTGTTGTTTCCTTGAAAAAGGGCGAGGGCTTGGCCCGACCGATATGAATGACTGTAATTATTGTCATAAAGGCAAACAACACATAGTAATTGGATGCATGTCACTGACAAGCTGCTGAACCACACAATTCTTTATACTTTCACTCTTAATCTCAAGCATCAAATAGTCAATCTTATCATCATATGACATGTTGCTATATGATTGGCACTACTCTGATAGTGAGACTCGTCTTGTCCCATGGCTCTAAATGTGGCAAAACATTGTTAAGCTATGTCATTTGATTGAATGCTTGTCTGCTGTTATTATTCTCACGGATGACCCGTCTATGTTCGTGGGATCTCTCAATCCATCCTGACACATTATTTGGTAACTAGTTTTTGATATCATTTATAACAACCTAGACCTACTATTAGTAGATATTGTCCGTTTTAGCCGGTTGCGTATTGCCATTAACCTTACAATTGTGGGATCTCTCCAACCATCTCTCAATCCATCCTGGCACATTATTTGGTAACTAATTTTGATATCATTTATAACAACCTAGACCTACTATTAGTAGATATTGTTCGTTTTAGCCGATTGTGTATCGTCGTTAACCTTACGGTTTTAAAATGCATATATTAGGAAGATGTTTCCACTATCCCCTCTCCAACCATTGTGGGATCTCTCAATCCACCTCTTGAGGCACTAACCGGTGACTAGTTCCGATATCATTTGTAACTACTCAGATCCACTACTAACAAAAATTGTCCATTTTAACTTGTTACATATTGTCATCGACCTCAGTTTTTAAACGAGTTTGTTAGGGAGAAGTTTCTACACACCTATAACAAATGTTTAGTTATCCTCTTCAATCAATGTGAGATCTTTGGTAACAACTAGTTAGTTTATTTAAAAAAAAAAGATATCGGAGATTAATAATTCATCAAACATATAGTTGTAAAATGTCCTTTATGATTTTAAGGCACGAGATCTTTGTCTCCCTAAATTAAAAACTAGTTTTGAAACAAATAATATTTTTTTTTCCTATTTTTAAATAGAAGAATAAAACCACAGAATCTAGGGAAAAACAAATTCTATAAGGAAAAAATATTAAATATTAGGACAATGATATTAGTCGTACTGAAATGGAAGCCCATGTGGCCACAAACGCTGTGAAAGAGAACCGTCAAACTAAAAGAATGCAACGGTGATAAGACCATGAAACATGATCGGACGGCTGTATAGTGAGAGAGTACTTGACGGCGTTCGTTAACTAAAACCACCTGAGTCAACTACAGTCAAAAGCACTTGTGCATTTCGCTTGAAAGCGGCATCTTGTCTCTCTGTCTCTCTGTCTCTCTCTCTCTAAAAACCTTTCTTTCTCTCACATAATCTATTCTTTTATGTCACTTGGACGCAGACTCCGATACTCGATCTTGGGATCGCCTTGGTTTCGGCTTTGCTTCGGGCACTGTAAAACAATTTGCAATAGTTGGTGACTTCACTTTCCTTTTTCTCTTTTGAGGAGAATCGGCCATGGCGGAGCGCCAATGTTTTGAAACTGACCGACTTGGAAGCTCGAAGGTTACTGCTGGGCAAGAGGACGACGAAGAAGAAATGGAAGATTCGGAGGTGGAGTTGGAAGATGGAGAAGCGTTGAGTGAGTTGCAACCGATTGAGTCGAGGATCGATTCGTTGGTTACTGAAGCTGCGGTGAGGGAGTCTCCTTCTGAAACCCTAACGGCGCCTTCTGCGAATCACTCCTCGGAGAACGGTTGGTTTTTGGAAACGGAATTTATTCTGTATCGGTAGATGTGTTATTTAGTCTTTAAGCAATTGCTTTTGGTGGAATTTTTCTGTGTGTGATTTTTTTTTTTGTTCATCCTACAGGTTTGCCCGTCGATTCTGCTGCGCAGTCACTCGAAGAAGCTGAATTCAAGGTAAGGATCTCGATCAATTCCACGATAAGCTTTTATTTTCTCAATTGTTTGCTTGTATCGGTTTTGTTGGTTTGATATTGTTTGCGAAGTCCAGTAGTGAGATTTCAACTGGTAAATTGAAGTTGTTCAGTATGCGCAGCTTAGGAATATTGTTTATGAGATTAGAGAGGTGATGAGAGGCAGAAATGTTCCATTTCTCTTTGTTTACCCTCCTCTTGAAGTTGAATCGATTTTTCTAAAGTTAAGCTCCAGCGTCCAGCCAGTCAGTAAAACTCATCTCAATCTGCTAATAACTCATGTACTACTAAGATTGTCTCTCTGTGACTTGCTTCGTTATCTCTGCTTCAGAGAAATAGAATCTTGATTCTCTAGTGCAAAACATTATGCTGGTTTTCATTTCTTATTGGAAGAAGTAAGATTTGAGTATTTGCAATTTTCATTTGAAACACATTGTATTTGCAATGTCCTTTACTTTTGTTCCTAATTCATGTAAATAGCTTCATTATCTATTGTGAATCATGCATGAAAGAGCAGCCTAGTTCAAAATCAATGTCAAAAAAGATGGCATGTGAATATTTTGTTGCTCCACAATAATATCTGATGCAAAACGATGGACATTTTTACTGGACTTCCAAAATGTGAGAGTTTTGCTTCTTGTTTGATGCATTTTCATTTAGGATACTGCCTGAACATTGAACAGGTTTGAAACAGAACAAAAAAAAAAAAAAAATCTACTTAATGAACTTTATATTCATGAGGAGGATACTTTCCTTCTGTCATCTTTGTTGCATTACATTTCATAACTTTAGCATTATCAGATGGCGCTGTCCTAGAATTGTGAAATTTGAGATTTGGAAGGCAAACGATTGGGTATGATATTTTTGGCCTTATTAATTCAGCCTTATATAGCTTCTTTCTGTACACTGTGGTTACTTCAGGACTCATTTCACAGAACTTGAAGAGTTTTGTGCTTCAATTTTCTTCCTTTTATTCACCATCTCCTTTCAGAACTTAATAACTCTTCTACAGTTGACCTAATCTAGAATTCTAGCCACAATGAACAAGAAAAAAAAAAAACAAAAAAAAACTACTTTGTTTGGTTGGTGGGCCACCTACCATTTGCTTTTTTTATGCCCTTTGGCTATAGAGCCTATAGAGAGGAAGCTGTGTTTTCTTTACAATCTTCCTTACAAAAAAATGTATGATTTAAGAGGCTGCCGTTTCCAGCCAAACTAACTATTATATTAATACTTGTCGTTTGTTATCAAATACAAAGCAGACACGAATCTTTGGTCATATTCTTGGTATCTTTCCCATATTATTGAAGCACTTCCACTTTCTGATTTTTCTGTTTATATTTGTCGATTATGAATATGACCAATGTTCTTGTTTCAAAGCTTATTAACTGGTATTTGTCTCCCTCAAAGATGCAGTTTAAGATGTTCATTTGAATGGAAAGTTAATGATCAAAGATGCAGTTTAAGATGCTCTTTTGAGGGGAAAGTTAATGATTAATCATTGACGGTGTTTGTTTCCTACCAAAAAATATATATAAGTCGGGAAGTGAGAGAATTGCTGAGCTAGAGTTTGTGATGCAACAACTTGAGAGTTAGTTACTTGGGCCTATTTCGGTTCTCTGAGCCTTTTAACTTCTTTTAGATACATGTTAAATACATCAGTGCACTTTTGTTATTCCGCACATCACAATAACTTAAGAGCTAGGATCCTTATGGATGGTTTGATGCCTTGGTATGCTAATTTTTTTTCCTCATTCTCGTAAGCAGCAATCTCCATCTTCCTGCCATGAGCCTTTGGCTGTTGAAGCAACCGAGACAGATAAGGTGCAAGAACAAAGCCAGCTTCAGTTGTCAATATATAAAGGACCTGATCCGGAACAATCACCAACTTCTGTTACCCAGTCTATCTCATCCTCCGCAAGTCCAAGTTTATCCAAACATAAACTGTCACCTAAGAAGGTCCAGAAAGAATGTAAGCCAGAGCCAAGCCAGAAAAATTCTTCCAACCATAAAACTGCATCATCGGTTCCCAATGTTAGGACACCTGCTTCTGATGGTTACAATTGGAGAAAATATGGTCAGAAGCAAGTGAAGAGTCCTAAGGGTTCGCGTAGCTATTACAAGTGTACATATTCTGAATGCTGTGCTAAGAAGATAGAATGTTGTGATCACTCAGGCCATAGAACAGAGATTGTTTACCGGAGCCAACATAGCCACGATCCACCTAGGATGATTAGCAACCCCAAGGAAAGACAGCTTGTGCCATATGTTGAGCCTGTAGTTAAGCAAATCATTACAGAACATTCCAGAAGAGTAATTAATGATTCAAATCCTCCCACGCCTTCTAAAGAACCTTCACGGGAAACAGCTTCAGTCCTTGTAAGGAAACGACAGTACTCGAGTGACTCTGATGGAAATGATGAATTTAAAATCAAAGATGAGAATGACGGCGAACCTGAGACAAAACAAAAGTAAGTCTGCACCTTGAATTGCTGAGCTCTGTCTTATTTCTACTTTTTGCATATAATGTTTAGCATATATAAGCCTGATGTAGTGCTAATGTTTTGTTTTCTTACTGGTAATTAGAGTTAAGAAAAGTAGTGCGGGATATTCAGGTACTCCCTTAAAACCTGGAAAGAAACCGAAATTTGTGGTGCATGCAGCGGGTGATGTGGGGATCTCGGGCGACGGATACAGATGGCGCAAGTATGGTCAGAAAATGGTGAAAGGAAGTCCTCATCCCAGGTGCATACCTTTTCATTATTTATGTTATACAGTTACATATGTCTCACTGCTGGTTTGATGGAAAATAAGAGTTTTTTAATGCTGACTGCATAAGCTTTGGATATTCCCGACTGTCTTTCCTTCTCCAATTAATTTATATATCCCGCCAAATATATTACGAAATCATATTCTGATGCCTTGCATTGTCTGATTTTGATGATGTTATTTTATCTTTAAAAAAAAATTAATGAAGGAACTACTACCGTTGTACCTCTGCTGGGTGTCCAGTCCGTAAGCACATCGAATCAGCAGTAGAAAATCCATATGCAGTGATTATAACATACAAGGGAGTTCATGATCACGACATGCCTGTACCGAAGAAACGACACAGTCCACCAAGTGCTCCTCATGTAGCTGCTGCAGCTCCAGCCTCCATGAGCAATACGCAACCGAAGACAACAGACTTAACCGAGAACCAAATTTCTTCAACACAGTGGTCTGTGGATGCTGAAGGAGAATTGACTGGTGAGGCCTTGGAGCTTGGAGGTGAGAAGGCAATGGAATCTGCTCGAACACTTTTGAGCATCGGATTTGAAATCAAGCCTTGCTGAACTAACTGTGCGACTCGGTATGAACATTCATGGCTGTGTATCTCTATGTGAAATATCTGATTAGCAGGTTTGGTTACTGTTGAGCTATTTCTTTCTTTTTGTCTTCCCTTTCTCAATCCCCTCTTTCCCTTAGCCATTTATGTAACAGTTGTGTAAATTTGGTTTCATTATACACCTCCCTGATTTGGCACGGGGATGATGATTTCCTGGCTGTCTGTCTCTTCCAGGAACAACTTCATTTTCTGGTTCGTAGAAGAAACTGGTAGCAGCAGCCTACCTCAGCTATTCTAGCCTTTTCCCCCTCCCAAGTTAATTAATGAGAGACTATATTTCCGGATTGATTGGGTTAATAAGAAGAAACAGAATTATCAATTTTTTTTATATGTAACAAATATTGTCCTCTTTAAAACGGGTCCATTAGTGGAAGGTTTTCACACCCTCATAAATTTCCCTTGAGGCTTTAAAACGTGTCTGTTAGGGGAAGGCTTGCACACCCTTGTAAATGGTAGTTTGTTCTCCTCCCCAACTAATGTGGTACATCAAAATCCACCCCTTTCGAGGCCCAGGGACACTGGCACTCTTTCTTTCCTACAATTGATGTGGGACCGCCCCCAAATCCACCCCATTGGGGCCCAGCATTCTTACTGACACACCGTCTCGTGTCCTTCGGGGAACAGCGAGAAGACTGACACATCGTTTAGTGTCTGGCTCTAATACCATTTGTAACGCCCCAGATCCACCGCTAGCAGATATTGTCCTCTTTGGGCTTTCTCTTTCGGGCTTTCTTTCAAGGTTTTAAAACGTGTCTGCTACGGAGAGGTTTTCACACCCTTGTAAATGGTGGTTTGTTGTACTCCCCAACCAACGTGAGATCTCACACATTATTATTCTCTTTTGACTTCTTGGCCATAAATAGGAATGAAGTGAAGGAGAATCTTAGAAAATGGTCTGTGCCACGCTGGCACTACCTCCAGTACACTAAAAGCCAATGCCTGACGTGGAAGTCAGGATTTTGGACTTTTATTTATTATTATTATTAGTTATGAATGTTCATCTTTGTAATTAATTATAAATAAAATTTTAATTTCTAGTTCACGGAAAATAATTAATTAAATTTCGTAAATAAATCAGAGCATATTTTTTTAATAAACACAATATAATGTGGTTTCCATAAAGTTTTGCTTGTGTAAGCTAAAAGTTGTTGAGCTCCACTATGATCTCAATTTATAAAAAGGAGAAAAAAGTAAAATTATATTTATTTCTTTAATATATATTTTTAATTATATGAATTATAAAATCTTGCCATGATTTGAAATAAAGTTATTTTTATTATTATTAATGGTCAAAATTCGATATGGTGTCTTTGTCTCAATAATTGCAAATATTTATTCAAAATTGAAGTAAAATATTATTTTAAATATTTTCAATCATATATAATCACTTTATTTGTTGGTAGAATACTCATCTTCGAGATTGGTCACGTGATCTGGGCATCGAATTGTGGGACTCTCACGTGCCTCGTTAAAACCCAGTGCCCTCCCTTCGGACACGATCAAATTAACCAAGGATCTCTCTCTCTCTCTCTCTCTAAGCTCAGCCACTACTGATTCCTCAACCTGTACCAGAAGGATGGAATGTGGCAACAGGGTATAGCTGATTCTGATCCTTTTTAGGTTTAGAATCAATGATTAAGGAAAGGTAGGGATTGAGGAGGAAATTCTGGAGAAAAATGAGTGTTACTTTGACTGTAATGACCTTCAATCTCCATGACGATCAACCACCAGAGAGTTCAAATTCATGGGAGAAGAGGAGGGATTTGTGTATCAGTGTCCTCACTAGCTATTCTCCAGCGATTCTCTGCACTCAGCAAGGTAGGTCGCTTGTTTTCTACTGCACTTCTACTCTATTTTATGGTGTTGCATATTTGATTCTGCGAATGCTTGTGGATCTTGATCCTTGGTGGATTTTGTCGCAATAGTTCATCTGTGTCTTCGTCGATTCGAGATTTTTTGGTGCGTTTTTGGTTCTATAGGATTTCGTTGGAGTTTTGACAGGCATGGCCTGGGTTATTTTGATCGGAAGCTCCATTGTTGTTTGCTCCAATTCTAGTAGTGTGGACATTTTAGTGGAGCGTTTTTTTGGGGCTAAATTCAGTGATTGAGTTCGATACATTTGATTTAGAATAAATTAGTGAGCTCTTACAATTTGCCTCTCTGATTCCTTAATTTCTTATCCCTAATGAGTTCAGGTGTGAAATCTCAGTTGGAGTTTCTTCAGCAGGGCTTGCCTGGTATGCGCTTCTACTGAGATTATTTGTATGAACTTGTAGGCTTGTTATAATGATATAGATAGTTTCGTAGGTCTCTAGTTTTTGTATTTGTATTACATTCTTAGCCTGTAATTTGGAGTATTGAATCTCTTGTAGGCTATGAGAAATTTGGAATTTCAAGAAAAGGATCCCATGACGATTCAGATGAACACTGCACAATCTTTTATGACAAGGAGAAGGTATCATATTATTTTCCTTTCTGATTTCGTATCAGTTTTAATTCAAGCTCGATAACCTGGTGTGCATTTCATTCCTCAATTAAAAAGGTAGAGCTGTTAGAAGGTGGCACGTTTTGGTTGTCGGAATCACCTTCTGTCCCAGGAAGCGTGTCGTGGGGTTCGATTGCTCCGCATATTGCGACATGGGCGATATCCTTGAGTTCTATTAAGAATTCTCTTACATTGCATTTTAACATATCCTTTTGACTTTGTATGGAGAACCTTGAGTTATTTGTTAACTTGACATGATGCCCACACATTCCAACTGAAAGGAGTCGAGCCTCCTGGGTTCTCGTTTCAGATAGTAAACACAAACATGGACGAGCTCAACCCCCGTGCTCGTAGGCGAAGTGCTTTGCTTACATGGCAGCACATTGCATCCTTACCTCCTAGCTTGCCAGTTATATATTGTGGAGGTTTCAACACGGAAAAGGAATCGACTACGGGTCGTTTTCTTCTTGGGAGATCGAGGTAATCGAAAAAATGTGTATTCGAATTAGTATTGATCGACCTGGATAGTGTGTTCAATCCAATCTATAGGTTATCTTTGAACTTTTTCTGTCTTAATCAGCCTTATTAGCTCACATAGTTGATTGATCTTACTCAGCTGACAGATCATTGTAGATTTTGTATTCAGTTATGAAACTTATTCTAACTCTAAATTGTTCCGTGGCTTCTCTTTCATGCTAGCAGAGAAAAGGGTGCAGTGGGGGACATGAGAGATACATGGGCAATCGCTCGGGCGAGGAAGAACGTTTCTCTCATTCGAACCTATCATGGTTTCAAAGGTATGCAATTTAGCTTAGCCAAAACTTTCTTAGGAGCTTGTTCAGCCTTTGCCCGACTCTGCCAGATTCTTTTCAGGTGACAAACAGGGAGCTTTCGAGTTTTTCAAGCTGATTCTACGAGCGCTTTGCCTTTGCTGGGATCGCCAGACTCAAGATCTACATGTAGATTGGATTCTTTTCAGAGGTAGATCTTTGATCCCTGTCCTGTGTGAAGTGGTGAATGATAATATCGACGGGTTCTACCCGTCGTCTCACTACCCTTTGTTTGCCGAATTCATGCTTCCTCGTACCGTCAGAATGCTTGAAACAACAACTCAAGAGTAACACTTGATCACCAATCTGTCATAACTCAGAATTTCCCATTTTTCCCTGTTTAAGCTCCAAATGATCTGTTCATTGGTGTTAGAAGAAGATGTTTATATCAGCAAGTTCTCTGTACTGTTTTACACTGTATGATAATCTTCAAATGACACTTGAACTGCTTCAAAATTGCTTCTGAGAATCTCAAAGTTGTATCGAATGTTCTTCCATATTAAGAATTTGTTTCAAGAATTGGTCTCTTTAGCTACCAATATCTATCAGATTATAGCCATTGAGGCTTCGGTTCTATCTGAGAGGAATATCTATCCTTCTCTATGACACGAAACATATTAGACACGAAACTGTTTAAGATATATGAAACGTTCTTAAAATTTTAAGAGCTTGTTAAACACGAAATTTAAGTTCAGGACGATGGACGTTTTTTAAAATTATATCTGAAATAATTAAAAATCTAAATAAAATACGAAAAAGAAAATAAATTTGTTGCTAATTTTGGCGGTTAAAATGAATCATACATCTCATTCTCTTTGGAAATAAGTTAGAAAATTTGAGTGAATTTGCGCTTAACAGAAAATGAATCAGAACCAATGTGTTGGTATTGCAATCTACGCCGCACGTTTTGGCCACAAAAGATGATCGGACGGTTGTGATTTGCCAATGGCTGCACCGTCTTCTATAACACACTCGGCTTCGGCGAAGAACAGTAATTACATTCGTCTTCTTCTTCTGGTGGTAACGAGAGAGCATAAGAAGACCAGCGATTTACAGTCTCTGAAAGAGGGGGAAGAGATTGTTGAAGCAAGTTTTGGATCTTGGTTGGGTTTAGATCCCCTGTCTAAGCCATGGCGAGAGGGCCTCTCGTGTTTCTGCTTTGGATCTCCGCATGTCTCTTCCTTTCCTTCCGTGCTTCCTGTTTCTATCTTCCTGGTGTGGCTCCCCAGGATTTTCATAAGGTTTGTAGAATTCGCATCTCGTTTTGATTCAACCAAGGTTGCATTGATTTTTCTTTTCTTCTCTGTGTTCGCCATTGTTTTTGGTTCTTGCGTTCCAGATCTTGCGTTTGCGTGTGATTATTGGGCGTTGATGCTTTTCTTGCTATTAAGGTGGTTGAAAATTTGAGAATTCGTTTTCTTTTAGGTTTCTTTCTCGGTGCATTTCATTTCTCCCCTGGTAATGCTTGTCGGTTGTTCGACATTTTTGTGTCTAAAGGTCTTGGATTTGGAAAGTAACCCTATCTGATTGATCTTTTGAACTGGAAATGAAGTTTTAGGGAGTACCGAACTGGAAATGGGTTGGAATTATCAAATTACTGAGAGCATTTCATGTTTGATTCCATTTCAGTTTTGCGCTGAATCTCCGCTCGTTGTAGGATAAAATGAGAATTCAAGCGTTTCCTTGGTTTTCTGTTGAATTGTAATGAAATGCAGCTCAAGTGTTTTTATTCTTTTACTGCTGCAGGGAGATCCTCTGAGGGTAAAAGTAAACAAATTGACTTCCATTAAGACTCAGCTTCCATACTCTTATTATTCCCTCCCTTATTGTCGTCCGAAGAAAATATTTGATAGCGCTGAGAATCTTGGAGAAGTTCTTCGTGGTGATCGTATAGAGAACTCTCCTTTTGAGGTATGCTATAAGCAACCTTCTCAGTGATCTTTTTTTTTTTTTTCGTTTTTGTTATCTATTTAACTTCTAAGAGAATTTATTATTGTCTATCACAGTTTAAAATGAGAGAACCAAAGATGTGTACTATTGTGTGTCGCATAGTTCTTGATGGTAAAATGGCGAAGGACTTTAAGGAAAAGATAGATGACGAGTATCGGGTGAACATGTAAGGCATCCTTTTTCAAGGACCAGACATATGATTTTGATGTTAACTTATGGATTATTTTTGTAACTACCCTTGTCGTATATGCAGGATTCTGGACAATCTTCCTCTTGCTTTTCCCATACAAAGGAATGATCAGGAATCTTCAGTTGTGTATCAACATGGCTTTCATGTTGGTCTCAGAGGACATTATGCTGGGGTACATGATCATACGTTTAGAATGTGGATAATTTGACATCTTCATGCATGTAATCTAGATGGATAAATAACTATGTGTGTTCACTTTCTGCAGAGCAAAGAGGAAAAGCATTTTATCTACAACCACTTGTCCTTTACGGTCAAGATTCACAAGGATCCTGTAACTGAGTTGTCAAGGATCGTAGGATTTGAGGTCAAACCATTCAGGTTCTCGTACTGCTTTTCTTGCCTTAAGTAGCATTTTTCTAGCCCACTTTTAGATCAAAATTGTTAAGCTATATAATTTGGTTGATATATTGTATCATTAGTGTGAAGCATGCATACGAAGATTCTTGGAATGAAAATACCCGCTTGACAACGTGCGACCCGCATGCAAAACGGCTGGTCACCAACTCTGAGACCCCTCAAGAAGTTGAAGAGAATAATGAAATCATCTTTACTTATGATGTGGAGTATTTGGTCAGTCGCCGTACAACCCTTGTATAGAATTTTATCTGCATCTTTGTTGTCTAGTGCATGCTATATTCCCCCCTCTCTAATTCATTCTCACTAATTGAATGTTATAGGATAGTGATGTGAAATGGGCATCAAGGTGGGATACCTATCTTCTGATGGCTGATGATCAGATTCACTGGTTTTCTATAGTTAATTCGTTGATGATTGTCCTTTTCCTCTCGGGTATGGTCGCCATGATTATGTTGAGAACCCTATACCGTGATATTTCTAAGTATAATCAATTGGAGACTCAAGAAGAAGCTCAAGAGGAGACTGGTTGGAAACTTGTCCATGGTGATGTTTTCAGGCCTCCATTAAAATCTGATTTACTCTGCGTGTACGTCGGCACAGGTGTTCAGTTTTTTGGCATGAGTCTTGTCACCATAGTATTTGCTGCTCTTGGTTTCCTCTCCCCTTCGAACAGAGGTGGTTTAATGACTGCCATGCTCCTACTCTGGATCTTTATGGGCCTTTTTGCTGGCTACTCTTCTGCTCGTCTATATCGAATGTTCAAGGGAACAGAGTGGAAGAAAATCATGGTGAAAACAGCTTTCGTGTTTCCTGCCACTATATTCTCCATTTTCTTTGTTTTGAATGCTTTAATCTGGGGGGAGAAATCCTCTGGAGCAGTGCCATTTGGAACCATGTTTGCTCTGGTATTCTTATGGTTCTGTATCTCGGTTCCTCTCGTCTTCGTAGGTGGCTATGTTGGGTTTAAGAAGCCAGCAATTGAGGACCCTGTGAAGACTAACAAGATCCCAAGACAGATACCAGAACAAGCTTGGTACATGAAGCCTAGTTTCTCCATTCTCATCGGAGGGATACTCCCTTTTGGGGCAGTCTTCATTGAGCTATTTTTCATCCTCACCTCCATATGGTTGCACCAATTCTACTACATATTTGGTTTCCTCTTCATTGTGTTCCTCATCCTGATAGTCACTTGCGCTGAAATCACAATTGTGCTCTGCTACTTCCAACTGTGCAGCGAGGACTACCACTGGTGGTGGAGATCTTACCTGACTTCAGGGTCCTCTGCACTCTACCTCTTCTTCTATGCCGCCTTCTACTTCTTCACAAAGCTTGAGATAACGAAGCCAGTGTCGGGGATGTTGTATTTCGGGTATATGCTGATTGGTTCATATGCTTTCTTTGTGCTGACTGGTACAATCGGATTCTACGCATGTTTCTTGTTCACAAGACTCATCTACTCCTCTGTGAAAATCGATTGATTCCTCAGAGAAATGTTATATATATACACATTTTGGAAGTTTTTGTTCATGTAGTAGAAAAGGAGAGGAAGAAAAGGCTCACCCTGTGAGATAGCTAAAGAAGACACACAGCATCTCCTGGAAATTGTTTCAATTTTTTTTCTTTTTCTTTGAATCTTTATTTTAGTACAGGCTTCTTATTACTTCTTGTTGTTCATTGGCCCTTTGTTATGTTCTGTGATAGTACAATGGAGGAAACAAAAAATCATGTGGTTCACTCTCTGCATACTCTTTCCTTAAATAAAGTCTAAGAAATCAGTTTATGTTAATTTGAAGAATACAAACAACTTTATGTGCAAATCATTTTTCTTCAAACCCTTTTTCTTGTTTCTGTAAGTTGATATTATTATAAATGGAAGGAAGTACCATCTATAAAGCCAAAACCTAGCATATATTCATTTTGAAGGTATACAACAATGTTTAAGGGGTTAACTATAGAACAAGAAGGAAACACCTCAAACTACCATTTCAGCTTCTTTAATGTCCAAAGGAATCCCCACGTCCATTCGCATCGTTGATTTGTACTTGTCTGGGATAGCAGCGCCGGCTTGGATGCATATTTCAACTACAGCAGGCGCCTGTCCGTAAAAGTTCCTAAGCTCCCTCTGCAATGGAGGGCCATTTACGTCTGGGATGTGCCAAACGTATCTCGGTGGTATCAGGTCGTCGAGCACGGCCCTTTGCCAACCATGTTGCCCGTTTCGTTGTTGGTGCTTGAAAGCTCCACAGTTCTGTGCTTTGTGCCCACTGCCACCAATATGTACCTCTGGACAATACCCACATACTCTCACTGGATACATCTTCATCAGTCTTTTGGCTCCTTGCCTCATCTGCTCCCATGCTTGAAGCGTTTGGTCAGCAAGCCAAGCTATGTCTTCTTTGTCACTTGGGGCAACAACATCAGAATCTGGTATTTCTGTGAGCAGAGGTTTCAGAGGTTCTTCTGGTTCAGGATCTGGTAGTTCACTTTCATCTGCGTCAATGAATTCACTTTTTGAGATGCGGATGATTGGTTTCCTTCTCCTCTTTGCAGGATATTCAGGAAGATCGACACCCGCTTGAATGCAAAGCTCAACCACTGCAGGAATTCGAGGAATTGAGTATCGTTCCTGATGAGAGATACGCTTCCCAAGACGATCGTAGAGGTGGTATGCTTCTACTGGCAGGAATATGTCTTCAAGAATTGCCTTTGTCCATTCATGAAGCCCCTTCCGGAAATTGGCATTTGGCCCTCTGCATGACTTGAATGGATGTCCGACAGGTCCCACATGGATTTCATTGCAAAATCTGCATAACTTTCATCACATTTAGACAAGGTTGTGAAGTTCTGTTTGAGGAAGAAAGTTGTTGGATATCTCACATCAAACAAGCATGACTCTTAGATTACAATGATGATCAAATCAGTCCGAACATGGGAGTGGAAGCTATTTTTTCAGTATGAGATTCATACGATTTCTTAAGTGCAGTGATGTCTGACTTCTGAGATAAAGATGTTTGTGTACAGGATTAATGGTGCCTCATATCAGTGGTTCGTTCAATAGTATTGTCTATTTCAACCAATCATACGAGAATTTATCACTCATTTTTATGCTAAATTGTTATGCACACGTTAAATCATATTGATAAAAGGAGGCACATTAGAAAGTAAGCGAAATATGAAGTCCAGCAGTCTTCAAGCAGCTTAATGCAAAATATAATCTCAATCAGACCAACAGCAATAACCATCAATTCTGTTTAAGCTATTTGGATCACAAATAACTGCATAAAGTAAGATTACCTATCAAAAAATGAATGAAGTTACTTGCAACGTAATGACACTTACAACTATCTTATCTTACAGTGATGAACTGGAAATAACATGATCATGTTTGATATTCCGAGTTAAAAGGGTAAGAAGATTCTTTCAAAGGGTCAAACTATTAGGAGTCACGACTCTCCACAATGGTATGATATTGTCCACTTCGAGCATAAGCTCTCATGGCTTTACTTTTGGTTTCCCTAAAATGCCTCGTACCAATGGAGATGTATCCCTTACTTATAAACCCATGATCATCTCCTTAATTAGCCACTGTGGGAAGAGTCCCAACAATCCTCAACACAATACACAAACATCAAATGTGGCATGTATTTACTTTGAAGGACAAGCAATTTGAGACTAAAAACGAGAATTACCCGCAAGCATGAACAGGTACCACCTTTAAGAGCTTCTTGAGATTGTTGATCAAAGTAATTCTTGCATTGAATACATTGTAGGCTATTGGTATCATGCTCTTAACTGTCAACCCATTCTTTGGAGGTGGTACTGGTTTTCTCGGCTGGCCTTGACTCTTTTTCATCCTCTCCCTGGCAGCTCTTCTCAACTCCACAATGGGAACTGGAAATGGCTTCTTCTCCTTCTTGGAATAGTACCGAGGAAAATCAGCATTTTGGGGATGATCACATCTTACAGCAAATGAATATGAACAAGGAATTTTCCAGGATGAAATCATAGATTTGGATCCGGCTTTGAAGTCAAAGTTACTAATATGCTGAAAATCACAATAGAAAATAGAAAATTCAAAATAAGGTAAGGCACAGAAGCTTAGAGCAAAGATTGAAAACATAAGAAATTATTCATACCTGCAAAGAACCCAGCAAACTAAGACCTGGGCCTACACAGGGCTTCACAAATTCAGACTTCTTCTGAAAGGAAATTCTCCGGGACTCCAATTTTGAAGGAAATTCAATCCATTTAACAGAACAAGATGAAATAGTACTAAAAGAGTAGTTACAAGAACTACAATCCATCCTGAAACCAGAAAAACTTGCTTACAAACTAGGAATGCTGAAAAATATTGCTTACAAACTATAAGATTTATAAACATGTAAAATGATTAAAAATAAGAATTGAATGGTAGAAGGGATAGAAAGGTAGGGGAAGCAGAAGGACGATGCAACTAAAAGGGCATGCAATGCAGGATTAATGGGCTCTCTGGAGGATCTTATTGAGCAAATTCAAGAGCTATTCCAGATTGGATTAAGCTATTAATCATTCAAACACAAAGGAAGTCCCAAAGTAGCACAAATCTTAAAGCATACCCTAAGCCAACATCAATAAGATCATCGGAGCAACAAAACAAATTGAATTATGCAAATTATATGCAACTAATCGAAGAACCTATAGTTATAATTAAAAACCCACAAAAGGTAATATTATCAAACACATGGTGGGCAAGGGCAGGAAACAAAAAGTTCATAATTCCCCAGTCGTCCGCTTCAGCTGGAAATAATTATAAAGTAAATTCGTAGTAAACCTCTAAAAAAGAAGCGCATACTGAAACCCAGTACAAAGAATTCGAACTCCAGCAAGAACAAGCAATGGAAAAAAGGGTAAGAGGAAATGGGAATGGAAAGACAACAGAAGAAGAAGAAGAAAACTACGAACTTACAGGAAAATCGATGTATTTGCTGGGAATTGTTGTGAAATAGAACGAGGAAGCTTCGATTTCAGTTAAGGATAGTTATCCAGTGACAGTAAACAGAAGAATGAGAACGAATTCCATGGCTATGGGCGGATTTTTAACAAAATGCCGACTAATGTTTGGTTAATAATAAATAAATAAAATGGAAATTGGAAGGGCAAGGAAGTTTTGGGCTTTATGTGGACCATCGTCCTTCCTGAATTGGGCCTTTAGAAGAACGGCCCAGTATTTTTATCGATTGAACCCTTAGAATGGGCCGACGTGGGCTCATCTTTAATAACTTAAAATTAAAACGGAAATTGGAATAGATCGCCAAAAATGAGTACCAAGTCACGGTGACGACGAAGGTAACCTACTTTCGGTGCACGCCGAGCCAACAAGTTCAGTCATAATTCTAAAAGAATGACGAGAGAGTTCTTATTTCTTTATTTATCCATCGGTACAATGTACTGGGCTCATCTCGTGGAGTAAAAAGCCAAAACCGAGTTGTAGTTTTGTTGTTCGCTGCCTCAACGCATTCTCTCTTCTCCCTAGCATCATCCCACATAGAAAGAAAGAGCGTAGTACCCGGGCCAACCTGTAGCTCTGCTAACATAAAACGAGGAGTTGGGTCTGAATTGACGAAACAAAGTCACTTTCGGAACCATACTTCCTACAGCTAACACATGTCCAACGAGAACGCACAGCGCAACCGAACGTGAGTTACTATACTGAATCCCCCGCTGCCCATCGAGGGCCAAGTGGTAACGTCATGATCCGCAAGGGAAGAGATCACTCATTCTTCCATTAATTTTAAGCCTTTTCTTCTCAAGAAATCAAATGTCTTTCCCTTGAGCAAACCCAAATGCCAGTGTCGATATCACTTCTATAGCAGATTCCAATTTGAAATCTCGTTCTCATCTCATTCTTTCGATTCTTTGATACCACAGTAAGTATCACAGCTTGTCTTTTTTACATTTAGAAATGGAGAAAAAGGTTCCCAAACATTTAGTTCACCAGTAAAAACCAATATGGAATTTGCTGCAGAAGTCGGATTACAATTAGTCGTCTCACTGCCGCTGCGTTTACAAAACTGATGCTCGACGCACATAAACGGTCTACTTTAATCCCTCACCGAGGCCCTGGGGCATGCCTAAGCTCTGAGCAAGATCACTCATTCTTTGCTTCATGGCCTGAGAATCAAAGGACCAATCGTCAGTTCTGCATAAATAAGACTTGGTAACTAAAATCGTATTGGAACAGGTCTTACCTGAACACTCTTCTGATGTGCATCCCGATATGCTTCAGTAACCAGAAGGGAAAGTTTCTGCATAGTAAAGTAAAGCTCTGAATATTTGGAATGTTCATCATTAACCACAATCAGAAATTTTAATAGTTATTATTTTACTGTGTAAATGTGAGATCCCACATTGGTTTGTGAGAAGAACGAAACATTCTTTTGATGGGTGTGGAAACCTCTTCCTAGCAGACACGTTTCAAAAATCTTGAGGGAAAATCTGAAAAGGAAAGTCCAAAGAAGACAATATCTGCTAGCAATGGGTAGGCCTTAGTCTTAAAGCCGGCCAATTTTCAAACTTGTGAGGTCTAATTCCACCGGGCACCAACATGGAAGAAGATATACTCCGAGCTTGGATCAGGACAGGACAGGTGGTGCAGCATTAAGTTGTGACTTGAGGATGTAAATATTAGTTCAATATAAAGATGCTTATTAGGAGCAATGCCATTTCAAATGTTAGAGTGCATACTCACTTCTGGTCCTAATTTCATTGCAGCCTCAGTGATCTCTGTGCGAAGAGGTTGCTGGTTCCCGGATAATGTCACCTAAATTAGTCGAACGAAAACTGTTAGGCAGATACGAGGTGTTATTCAAACCGGATATGAACCCATTCTCTAATTTAATAATTCTCATCAAATGAGATGGCTATGCTAGGCCTTGCATGGAACCAATTAACATCTCAGGGAGATGGCCCCAAGAGATTTTAAATCCACAACAACCTGGTTGAATATAAAGAAATTGGATCCACTTATCATCTTAAAACAAGAGAGAAAGATTGGTAATCACAAGCTCTAGACGTGTTCATCTCTCTAAGTAACACCTAAAACAAATACAATAATGATAAATACAAGTCAATACTTCAGAATCTGTTCATATTTACTAGCTACCTAAACTCAAGACGGGGAAACATATTTTACAATCTTAAGCAAAATTCAACACATGTTCACTTCACTAACAACCTTTGCGATCACATAGTTATGGTCAAGGTGAAGATGAACTTGGCGCAAGAGAAAAAGGTGGAACATACCTTTATTAGCTCTCCTTCGCAGTAGCCATCAAATTCTGCCCTGGAAAACAGAAACATAGAGGGAAAAAAATGTTCAGGCATCATAATAAAACAGAGAAAAACATCTTCAAGAGGTATTTAACTTGTTTAGTCTTACGCTGCAAGTTCTTTTTGTACACGCACTGCCTCTACTTGGACAACCTGTTGCGCCGTCCTCACAGTTTCATATAAATTCTGCATATTTCCAAAGATTCCTGCCTAAAAGAAGTTAGCAGGTCAAGGAAAAGTCACTTTCGGTTCCCTGACTTTGAAAGACATTTCTGTTTGGTCTCTAAATTACTGAAGATGACAAATTTATTGAGCATGATATCAAAATTTATACTGTTTTAATCATATTGCGGATCAAACTTCTACCTTTGAAGGCGCATCATCCTTCTCCCCATTCTCCTTTTTTCCCCCAAATAGACCACAAACACAAAGAGATCTACTATTTTTCTCAACTTTCCAAGGGCCATAAGGTGAGATCCGCGCACCAACTATATTTGACATTGAATTTAGGTTACCTGTAAGAGGCAGCCAGAAAAGAACAAATTCTACATTAATAAGTATAGTTAAATGTCACAAGAAGTGGTCTTCGTCTCCAATTTCAGAATGAAATTTTGGAAATAAACGAGGACTTTGCAGCAGCAGACAAATTTATATTCTCCAAACTCCAAAGTATTACATTCAAATTATAAAAAACAAACCACCAAATTCTAAAATTGTCGCGCACGTTCGGAGTGACTTCCTACTTTCTTTGACATAAAATACTCATTTCAACAATTGGAAAGTCAATCAAAACATATCTAGCTTGTTAAAATTTACTAATGAAGTAGACGGGATTTGTTCAGTTCTGCCATTGGCATTATGAGACATGCAACCTGCTTCAGTCTAGGTTACGAATTAAGAACTAAACTTGACTGGTTCATGTCATTCCTTATCTATGAACTGTTTTTCAGGTGGATAATCTTACAGTTAACCCTAGTACTAGAAAGTTTTGAGGCTTATCCAAACTTATTAAATAGTTTTCAAGTTAATTTCCCAGATCACAGTCTTTTTCTTTCATGTTCTTTACAAAAAAAAAAAAAATGTACACAGGACCCATCTGCCTCCAAGTTCAAATCAAGAGGATCTCCCCCACTCATCTATCACAAATTTACTTCGATTCTACGAAAAATTAATAATTCTTATATAGAAATGAACCTAACCCATCCAGTAATAAGAACTGAGGACACCGCCAGACAGTTCCATTTTAGGTCTAAACGCCATACTAATCACCTGCACCAACTTAGATCCCTCCGTTCGATTGAGTGGTTACGAAATAGCTACATAATATGCAATACAGAACTAAGTCCCAAGCAACCAATTCTATACAGAGATACAGCAAACAATCCAAACTCAATTTCCTACGGTCTCGGCAACCAAAAAAAAAAAAAAAAGAGTTCAGAGAGAAAAAGAGTTAAAGAATGGCACTAACTTCGCTTCTTCAAATCAGAAATCCCTCGGAGATTTGGCAGTTGAGCACTCAGAGATATTGTCGACGCCATTGCTCAAAGCTGTGAATGTGTCGAGGAGAAATTCGAGAGGATAAACTATGAACTATTTAGTAGATTTTCGCTTCCAAACATCACCTACCGCTTACACTTCTTAAAGAACGGACCAATAAAAAAAGACCACGTTTCTTAATATTTATTTTAACAAATATAAAATATTAAATTAAACTATTTATGTAATTTTCTTCACTACTTATTTCCGTTGAGATTTAAATTAAACTTACTTGACAAAATAGATGGATTGTAATACATTGCGTTTTGGTCTAATGAGGTGGGATGAACTGAGCTAATTCTAATGAGATGGGATTAACTGAGCTAAGTAGAAGTAAGGTGAAGACCAAGTAACATCTCCCGAACCCCCTTCACCCATGATCGGGGCTAGACATAGACACGATTCTGATAAGATATCACTAAGTATGCCGATCTATTATTTTATTAAAGATAATTAATCAAAACATAATTCAAAACACTAAAATATGCTTATTTTTTAATCATAGTAAAATGTTAATTAAGCACTTTGGACAACTTAGTCCTTTACCTTCTCCATCTTCGAAAAAGCTGAGTTTGAGGCTTGGAGATGAGGGGTAAAAAGGGAAGAAGAGAGGGAAAAAAAAGGGGTAGTTTAGTAATTCTGTATAAGAATTGACCTACCCGCTATAACAATGGCATCCTCCCTCCTTTAAGATTTATGAACATGGCGAAGGAAGAAAAGATTGTGATGAAAAAGCGAGGAGGGAGGGGGTGCCCTACAAAATAAGGTACTTCCCAAGCAATAGAACCAGCCCAGCCCCTGAATTGGATCCGATCTTCTTCCATTACAGGCCTGGATCGAGCCCTCAAAGCAAAATACAGTCTCTGTCTCTGTCTCTGTCTCTCTCTAGAACCCTAGAAGTTTCTCTCGTTGCAGAAAAGGGGGGAGGAGAGAGAGAGAGAGAGAGAGATCGCGCGCACCCCCATCGAGGAGAGGGAAGAGTCTGCGCCATTCAAATTGTGTGTCGCTCTGTCGTTGGCATCCAGGGGCATTGAATGGCCCAGGTGGACCAGAATTTATGTAGAAGGAAAAACAAAAAAGGGAAGAAAGAGTTGGAAAGAAAAGAAAGGAAAGGAAAGGAAAGCGAAGATGATGGATATCGAGATGTCTTCTAATGTCCTCCAACCAAACCCACCTCTCACAAACATCTTCATCACTGTCTCTGAAAACAACAATATTTTGCACCGAGTTATGTGGGCTTTTTTGGGTTTTAGTTGGCTCGGTCAGAGCTTCACAGAGAAAACAGGAAACCAGGAACCTTCACCCACCCCCCACCCCCTTCCTTCTCTTCCTTCCCAATTCCCCCACCAATTCCCATCCATTTCTCTTTTCTCTTTCTTCTCTCCCTCTTTCTCTCCCCATCTGGGTTCTTAATTTCCTTCCTTCATTCCCATCTATGAAGAAGATGAAAGGGGCTGCTGCTCTCTCCCAATACCCTGTGTATGAGGATCCCAAGGCCAGATTCAAGCATCACGGTCTCCTCCATGATTATCAGGTCTTGGAGAAGGTAATTTTCTTTTGCAAGCTTCTACGGATTTGGGGTTTGTTTTCTCTCTCGTGATTCTATCAGATCTGGCTTTCTTTTGATGAATGTTTGAATATTTTTTTTCAGATCTTCTCATATATTGATTTCATGTGAGATTTGGGTTGTTTCTTTTTTCATACAATTTCTGGTTTGGAAGAGGTAAAGATGGTTTTGATCTATTAGCTCTCAATCATGGAAACTTTTTTTTTATTTTTTTTTTTAACCTTTCTTTGGGCTAAGCTAATTCTTCCGAGTTCTGAACTGGCTATTTTCTTGGGTTATGTTTTAGCCCTCGACTTCTGGTTGTTCAAACAAACATTGATATAAGAACAAAGATTTATGGATTGTTTGTTGAAATTTGAAATACCCATCTTAGATCATCCTCCTCCCTCAAGTTCTGAGTTTGTGACATAGAGATCGGTTTAGGACTCGGGAATGTTATGGATGAACAAACAGTTGAAAGTTTTTGTTTTCCTTCCAGGAAACAGGAACTGTCAAGAGCAAATTGCAGATGATGAAGCAAAAGAAGATGACCTTGATTGCAGAAGTCCGGTATAATCTTTACATTACTACATTGTATTTGTACTGATCTTCTTCAGGAATTGGTGAATTGTTTAGGCCTAACTATGAGTCTACGTTTATATTGAAGATTCTTGAGGAAGAGATATGAGTACTTAATGAACAACCAATTGTCAACAAAGGAACATTATTCGAATGGAGATCTAATGCAGCAGAAGCAATTTCATAATAATAAGAAGGGGAAGAATGTTGCAAGAAGAAGACCTGCTTTGCAACCTGTCATGGCTATCTCTGATATAAACCAAAAGGAAAGAATTGACAAAGGATTCAGTGTTCCTCTCCAGAATTCTACTCCAATTCCTGTTCTTGACTTAAACCAGAAGGCAAAGACTTCTTCTAGGAAGAAAGCCAATCAACAGAATCCGACGCCCGTTTTCGACTTGAATCAGAAGGAAAGAATGTATAGTGAGAGAGACATCACTCCATTTTTTGATTTGAACCAAATTTCGGTAATTGTCTAAGGGGACTTATTTGGGTACTAATGTTATGATTGCTGAACTCTATCAACCTCCTCTCCCTAACTATTGTTCCTTTGGTTCAGATAGAGGAAGAGGAATTGCAGACTCGTTACGAGCCATTGAGTGCGGTTGAGTTGAAGAAAAGCCTTCTTCGAGGAGGGAACGACGAGCCGCAAAACGATATAAAGATTTTGGCGTGCAGGGGCATTGGAGATGGTCCAAGTCGAGCTGGTAAGAGGAAGATTTCATGGCAAGACCAGGTTGCTTTACGGGTTTGAGCTCATTTCTATCTCTAGTGTCACTTAGAACTCTACTATTTGTACATGTATTAAAATTTAAACAAAGAATGATGATGAAGAATCGAAGTGGCAATCCTTCAATCTGTTGTCTAGTTCTTCTCTAGTTGGCTAAGCTCTGATTCTTTCTACATGGAACCAAATTGCCTTCTGTACATGAAGAAAATTTCTATCCGTTGCGACGGGGAAATTTTCACTAAGATCAATCGATTAAACCACTAAAGCTTGCTAAACAGATTTGAAAGAACAAGATTCTGGTCTACGAAGAAGAAAATGCGGAGAATCAAGCGGTATGAAGCTTCAAAGTCGAGTTATCGAATACTAACATTGCCCATGAACAAGGTCCAAAGCATTACAGAATATAACACTCGACTGCTCTGCTGCTGCTACAACAGAGCCAACACTTACAGACCTGTAAGAAGAACACATAAACTAAAGAAGCCACATGAAACATCCCACAGCAACGAAGAAGTTGATTTGATCCGTAAAGGGTTAGCATCATTCTTCGAGTGCCCCCTATGAATGTCGTTCCCCCCGCCATAAACTCCTCTTGCTCTCATCACCTTCGTTGCAGCTCCAACGTTTATCTGCTTACTGTCCTGCAAATCTGCAGATGCAGCAACACAAGAAAGCAGTTCTTACACACTGTTTTTCAAGTGCAAGATTCAAAAGACTGTTAGATTTGTTACCTTTTCTGGGCCTCCCCTGCTTCAGGTGCTTGTAAGGATCATAAGCTTTGTTGGTGAAATGGGCTTCAGATAGACAAAATGGAAGGAGACAGAGGCAAAGAAGGGAGATGAGGAGCAAAAGGAATGGTCCTTTTCTCATGTTTGATTGATTTTTGGTGTTCAAATTCAATCTAACGAGCAATGGAGGGGGGCATACATGTTTTTAACCACTAAAAAGAAACAATAGTGGCCCCCTATAAAGGTGTATAGCTCACAGACAGACATAATTGGATAAGAATATATACTCAAATCATCTTTTTCTTCCTTTTCTTTCACAAAAGAATTCAAAACTTACCTCTTAAAAATTGAATGTGTGGCTTAAAATGAAGTTCCTTTTGTAATTTCTTCTTGCATTGTTCTTAAATTCTAGGAATATTGTATCACTAACATGATATTCCTAAAATATAACATTAAAATAAGAAATCAACTCATCACCAAGAAATAAAAACTTGAATTTGATGTATTAACTACGAAGAAAAGAATATTCACATAATGGTGGTGCAAAATAAAAGATGTGTAGACAGAATGTAAAGGAAACTTAAGTGGAGAGATAATGAAGATGAAAAGAATTATATGATAGAAAGTGTGTTTGTATGGTTACCAAAGATAGCCTAGTCACAAAGATTCATCACAATTAGTGCTACCTGCATTGATTATGATTGAACGCCCCTAAGCTGATTGTCAACCAGCAGTAGAGGCTTTTTGGTGCTCGAAGACATGTCCTCAATGAGTCTCAAGGGCTGTATTGTACCGTAATCTTCACCGAGCGCCCTCTTGATGGATGAGTCTCAAGGGCTGCATTGTACCGTAATCTTCACCCAGTGCCTTCTTGATGGATGAGTCTCGAGGACTGCATTGTACCGTAATTCTCACCTAACGCCCTTTTGATAGACGAGTCTCGTGGGCTGCATTGTACCGTAATCTTCACTCTCAAGGGCTGCACAATCTTCACCCAGCGACAGGCAGAATCCTCTATAGACGACATAAATTCGTGACAAAATAAGTGGCCATGATGCCACTATCCACTTAGTGTCCACCTTGTTAAAACTGAAAAAGAAGCAAAAAAATTAATTACTTGTTTAATATGATTCCAAAGCGATAGGGTTCTTGAAGGGAAAGGGTGAAGAAGAATAAAGTGCGATGAATTGAAGAAGAAAAGACGGCAAATCTTGTTTTGCAAAATTCAGGTAACTCACTTTAGAAGACAAAAGCTATAATTCCTTACCTTATTCAGTTGCCCTAATTCTGTTCCATTTCTTTCATCTGCAACAGAAGCCATTAGACAACAAAAAAATGAAGGAACATTCCCAATCATCTCATCTCATCTCATCTCATCTCATCTCAAATTCGAATAAACAGAAGGTTACGATGAGATAATCGCGAAGAAAATGTTCGGACGGAATTAGAACCTTGGGAATGCCGGGAGCGCCTTGCCAGTCGCGTCTTCGGCAAGCGTCGGAGGGCGATTTTATTGGCGAGTTCATCGAGATCACGAAGGGGAAGCGCATTGCTACTGTTTTCGCCTCTTTGATTGCGAGGCAGAGGAAGTTGTGCCTCTGAGAAAAAGAGGCCTCCATTGATTGTTTCGTTGGGGAAGATTGGAAGTGCCTTTATCTGTGTGATCGAACATGGAGTTGAGTTAAGAGGCGAGGAGAAGGACGCCATTAGCAGTAGACTTTGGTGATGTTGAAGACCTACCATGGAGATTCTTTGCAGGAATGGGAGCTCCATTGAAGGAAGAAAAAACAGAAACGAGGCTAATGTTAGAAGGGTTCGTAGGACGAATCATTCATAGAACGACATTCGGCCAGACGACGATCTACTGGTAACCATCTGTAAACCTTCTTTTGATACTGATCTTCATGGCCGAAGAGGATCCGGTGTGTTTATCCGCCCACCGATGCTCCGATGGATGAAGGATATTCCGGCGGAGTACTCCGGTGAAAGAACTCGAATCATCGCCATGATAAGCCAGACAACATGGTGAGAGAGAAATTAGGGCTATTGGAACAGGGAAAATCGAATTCGAGGATCCGAGAATCGAGGTATAATGTGTAATCGCATAGATTCAGACTATAATGAAGATTAAGTTCAGATTTTCGTTTCTAATTTCGCGCGTTTTAACAATGGAAGTCGTCGGAATTTTCCTTTCAGAAACAGTTTCCCGGAAAATCAAGATTTTCTTAGTTCTTGTAATAAGCTTCGTTGAGTTCATCTGAAATTGAACGTCTTCATAGTAGTTGGTGAGATCCGTGTATTTTCACCATTATTCAATTATGGATATCTTCTAAATATTTATATAAAAAATTAGCGGTAGTTTTGTTAGTTAGGATCTGTTTTTTTAGGTTCAACTATAAATTAATCTTTATTAATAAAAATATAAAACTTTAAAAATCAATTAATCACAAAATTAAGAACAAGTTAAAGACTAAACTAAAAATAATTTTTATTTTTAGTCCATACATTTTGAAATGCTTATTTTTAATTTTTGATTGTAGGCCTACTATTTTAATGTAAATTGTTTAATTAAAATATGGTGAAGCAATAAATGATAAAGTACATTCCAAGGCATTGTCGTCAAATAAGAAAATCTGCAACCATCACATCACATGTACTTCTCCTTGTCTATTTCAACTGAGAATTTAATGCTCTTTGCAAAGGGAAGTGTAGAAGAAGGCAAAACCAAGTAGTTTATCATTAACTAGCCCAATTTAACAGCCAACAAGTCCCAAAGAAACAATAAAATAAAAAATAACATGATTTAACAATTTTTTTTTAATAAAAAAACATATTCAGAAAGAAAAAGAAAAATAAAAGGAAGACAGGATCCCTTGAAGGGAACGCTCTTTTTGAGTTATTCAGCCATATGATTTAGCCATGCTTGGAGAGCAAAATCCATGGCATTGCGGGGGGTTCATTTTTTCACTCTCAATAGACATGCTACAGACTCCGAAAAAACAATATACAACTCAATTAAAATTACCTGTTCTTTGTAGCCACCATATCAGATAATGAAATACATGTTGTATGTCACATGAGGAAGGAGGGGAGCGCCGCATCAAAACCAAGGACGAGAAGTTTCATTTGATGTTTGTAACTAGAAAGCTTGAAGCAGTAAGATTCACCTTAATATGCCAGATTTCGACAGCCTTCGATATCGGATGCCAACGAGTCCAATAATCCTTGTCCAGACACATTGGAACTAATCGTCTTCAAAACAGCATCAAATATATCTTTCCTAAACCTGTCGTCTTCCACCTTCTTAATGGCCTCTTTCACCACCTGAAAATCCAAACCACCAGATATAACAAGTTTCCCAATTATCTCACCAAAATTGATGGGTGCTTTTGGTAAATCAATGCCTGCGTCATCGAGCATGGAAGCATAAAGCAAGCATCCAGTCCCAATGTCACTAGCTGTAAAAACCTTCCTGGAGAGTAAGTAGTCCAGAAACTTTACAACTGCTTCAACACATGGTGGGCTTTTCTCTAGGGCCAAGGAAATGGCTTCTTTTACAACCTCAGGGTGGTAAGCTGGTGACATGAGTTCTTCCACGCACTGTAAAGCTTCATCCAAAATCCGGATACTGAAATATTCTTCAAGAAGAGAGTGAGTTTTCTTTCTGAGGTCATCTTGTTTTAAAGATGCAGCTGGAACCTGTGGTCGCTCTGCAGGTGGAGGAACTGTTGCTGCGGCAATAGGTTTATGAACCTGACCAGAGGGCTCTAACCCATGACCAAAGTTAACAGGACGAGTAGTAGATGCACCTGCACCCTGCAATAGAGCACTATTCTTATTACTAATAAGCCCACCAGTACCCTGGGGAAGTAGCCTTGCATTCAACGCGGATCCTTTGCCAACGAACGATGCTGAGCCACGCCCAGATCCATCTGCCCCCCTTGGTATAGGTCGGGTCCTATGTACCTCCCAATTGTCATTATCCATGCCTGGCATACCAGGCATCTTCCTAGTTCCTGGCATGCCAGGCATCATACCCCCAAAACCAGGTCGATTGATAGGAAAGCCCCCAGGGCTGGTGTTCCCAGGAGAACCAGACACAACGCCACGATTATTTCTCATATTAACAGTAGCACCAGGACGTAGTCCCAGATTTTTTTCTGCCTCTGTATGTATTTCAGTAATAGTTTTGGCTTTAACCTGTAGGAAGAAAAGGTTGAAGGCATTAGAACAAAAATCCAAAAATTTGTTCGACCAACCAAAGAGAGAGAGAGAGAGTACAAGGGTCTACCTCTTCACGCCTAGGAACCCAATTGTTGGCACGCAAATCAAGAACATCACGAACCATGAACTTCAGTCGTGGGGCCAACTGAGTGTGTGTGGTCAGTTCTTTCAATCGGCCAAAGTACATGTCATTTATACGTCGTGACTTCGTGTTCTCGTCTAGCTGCTTACCTATGGTGTTAAAGAATTGACAGATGGCCTCAACATTTTCTTCTGCAGGACAAGATTTGTTATCTGGTCCTAAAAGTTCCTGAACAGAACACAAGCTATCAGAAAAGGCAGCATTTTAAAAAATTTAAAGGAAGGGTGAAACAATCAGCAATAATTCAGATGGACATCAAATAAAGACCTGCACAATGTGGTGGACGATTTTCTCAGGCACCATCTTTTGCTTCAGAAGCTCTCCAATTAATCGAATATTTCCAAGAGTACGAAGTTTCAAAAGTCTATCTTTATCCCTGCGTTCGCTCTCTTGCTCAGGGGCAGTCATCTGCCTAAGCTCTTCCCTCAACTTGTCAGCACCTTCAAAAGCCTCCTGACAGATATTTAAGAGGACTCGTTTAAAAGTAACTTCTCTACCACCAGGTTCATCAGACGGAAATTGTGGTAGCTTCTGATTCAGATCGGAACATAATTGAGCATACATGGGGCAGAATGTGGGTTCAAGAACGGCCTTGTCAAAAATAAGTGAAATGACATCCTGCATTGCAAGCAAAGTGAGATGGGGGGAAAAAGTAGCATCATTCTTGAATCAAGCGAGTGGATGAAGATAACCTTCAAAATATCAGCGGAGGTGATTCCAGAGTCAATTAGCTGACCCTTAAGGAGATCGAACTTTTCTGGTGTTAGCTTGTTCAATATCCTGCATAACCAATGCACTTTTTCGTAAATACCACAATATTCAATAGTTAACAAAGGTTTTGAGGCATTATCCACAAAGGTCACTATCAACTTTGAGGCACGGCTTTTGGTATAGGGGATTAAGAGGCATATAGAAGAGGCATCCACCTCGATTTAAACATGCCAAAGCGTAGAAAAAAGGGATTGTCGGTTATCATTTCGATTTTAAGTGGCTATTGAAGCTTTTAATTCTGTCTTGGAAGTGCACAAAGCCTCTCTGCCTCTTGTATATAGGTGATCCGGAGGTAGGTGATCCAAAAAATTTCTAGTACTACACAGAGTATATAGTACTATTCAAGTATATACTACTATTCAGCATCTGACGGGTCATTAGATGATGTTATTTTACTCTATGGGTGCACACAATTATTAAATGCTTTTTTTATGGCTAGCAATGAATAGTAGTATGGAACCTTTCCTGCCGTGGTACTTGAAATTTTCCCGTAGGTTACCTTAACCTTCATGCATTAATGAAAAGAATTTGAATTTGGCAGTTAAATGAATGTCATGTATCTGTTTTGGCTATTATGCAGGATACTTAATTATCTGTACGTTTAATTTCTGAAATAAATGTGCTTGTGCATGGTAAGTATTGATGTGGATCTCTTCATTTAATGAGGTGAGTTATTTTGATTCATTGGTTCGCATGGATGGTCTTTCCAAGAGGCTATATTATTTAGATTATGTTGTCAAGTGCATGTAAGGATGACCTAGAACATTTAAATGGGTCTCAAGTTTCCAAGAAGCCTCATTCATTGCTATGTGACCAAGGCATGCAAATTTAAAACAAGTTTCAGTGGATGAAGGAGATGAGGTTCTAAACAAGGCCTTCCTTAGCATATACATTGCAATATTGTTTCAGAAAATCTTCTTACGGATATGAAGGCAGTCTTTGTTCTTTGATTGATGAGGGGCATTCTGGTCTGGAGGCCCCTCCCTGCTTCAATTGATCCCTCCTAAACTATTGTTATGGATCCAAGAGCTTCTTTGGCCCTTCTAGGCCAAGTTCATCGTCCTTCGTTCATTCTCTTCTACTTCATTTTTATTACATGGAATTTCCTTTTGATGGCCTCATTGGTGGTCTTCCTGCTTTCGGTTATTGGCTCTTTAGTATGGTAGCTTTTCATTGACTGATCTTTTGGCGCTGTTGGTTGGGTTTGGTGTCTTGCTCCTTGTGGCTGTGGCTATTCTTTCATATTTTGGGGTCTTTGTGTGGTTGGGTCCTCTTGTTCTTGGAGAGCCTGTATTGCTCTTCTTTTCCTTTTCTTTTTCTTTGTCTTTTTTTTTTTTTTTTTTTTTTTTTTTTTTTTTTTTTTTTTTTT
>NW_019268548.1:2166861-2204197 GCF_002738365.1 Cucurbita moschata | reverse complement strand
TTTTTTTTTTTTTTTTTTTTTTTTTTTTTTTTTTTTTTTTTTTTTTTTTGCGTTTTATTTTCAGTTTGGCTGGGTGTTTGATTATTTTTCTCTAATACACTGTTTTACATTATTATGATTTCAATCCCCCTTTTAAATTTATGTAAAATACTTTGTCTGCTTGCACTAAGCATTAATACTATTGACCAGGGCCTCGTGACTGAAAATGGCATAGAATGCCTAATTGTAAGGGATAGGGTGAGGAGTACAACAAAACTAAAATCCAATTCGAAATTATAAAAGGAAGTGAAAAGGAGAAATTAGTAACTCATGTAATTAATATGTATTACCCCTTTACAGTCTTCAAGACACGATCCTTATCAGAGAGAGTTCCTCTCCTAGCTGACCATGGTACCTCAGCTTTGATTAAAGCAGGGGGTCCTCCCTAAAATAAGTAAAGTAATGATAAATAATTAGACATAGGGCTTTAACAGCTACAATTTAGAAACAAATGAGCGTAAGTATAAGTGCCCTGCACACGTCATTTTCCCCCCACTAAATAAAATAATTTTGTTTTTCAGAATTATACATATATCTTGTCAGGGATTTTCTCGATAAACTGTGGAGCAACACATTTGTTCAAAGAAGGGGTTGTACAAGGATGTAAAGGAAAAGTCTAGATAAATTTAAACTAGAATATCAAAATTCCCAACTACATAGAAGCAGTTAGTTGAGCTAGCAACGTGTGAGAGTTAAATTACATACTTCAAAATGTACATCATAAAGTTTACAGGGAACAAACTGTGTGTGTGTGTGTGTGTGTGTGTGTGTCTTCAATGCTAATTGATTTTGGATGAGGTTTGAGATCTTGTTCTTCTTTAAAATAAAAGTTAGTGGAGATGTTCTTTTCTGAGTTCATCATTTCAACGAAATCAACTAATGAAAACTGCAGGAAGAAATACAAAAATTACCCCTTGGTTAGGAGTGGTTCGGGTCCAAGATGAGTGATCTTGACGATTCAATTGATTTGCATCTTGCTGTCTAGAGTCAAAATGACCACCAAAATCTCTATCCCGAATTGTTTCCCTGGACCTATCCTCTCCAGAAGCAGAGAATTGGGCAGAACGGCCACGCCAGTCACGATTGTCAGGCTCAGAATAGCGATTCTGAGATGGATTAAGTTGCTATAAAAAGGACAAGGAGATGTTACAGAGAATCATACACGAAGAAATATTCAAAACCCTGCTTTTCATAAATTACCCTTAACAAATTTGAGGGGAATCAGATGGTTAAGAATACCACTAGGTGCAGATAAAACAACTTTAAATTTTAATGAAGGACCTCTTACAAACCTTCCAGCACCCCCAAGAGAAAGCAAGAAAAAAATCAATCAAGTGAACGACCAACATACTTACATTGCTCTCTCCACGACTCCAACTTTGTTCCTCGCCAAAAATTTCCACTTCAATATCCCGTTTAATTTTTAGTATATCATCTGGAACTTCCACGACCTTCAAGAAACAAGAGGAACCAATCACTCAAAAAACATAAAGAAACAGATACGTGATTCTCTACAAATTCTACGCAAAAGCATCAGTACCGGTAACTGTGACTTCGAAATATTTAAAGAGTACTTCAAACTAGAAAATAGCTATCGTTTCTTTTTCTTTATTTAGAAACAAGGAGAGGCAATGATCATAACTAAAAGAACAAAAAAGATTTAATGAGAAAATGCATATCAATCAAATTATCCCAGAAAGAAGCCGAAGTTATATATTTTTATTTGATCTTAATACGAAAGTATAAAAATTCACAAGATATTCACGGAGAGGAAGTAGACACATGCGCCGTCGAGACTATTAGCTTATTTTGATAAAATAAATGAGGACATGATGTTTACTTCCTGAAGCTGCAAAAGCTGATCTCGGGTATACCGAACACGCTCACGACCCTCAAACCGTGAATCTCCAGCCTATTAAAAATGAAAAATGAGGGTTAAAACAGAATCCAACGAGAAATAAAAATGATGCCCGTACAAAATAAAAAAGAGCAACAATATGCAACAAAATATTTCTGCCATTGGATCAATTCAAGATGAATTAAACCGGAAACTAATAATTAACTTCCATGATTTCCACATCCCCATCGATTAAGAACCCCAGATTGCAATCTTAACTCTACCAATTCAAATCAAGACGCACAAGGAAGCAATAAACCCCATCACAATTGATAAACAAAAAAGCAAATAACCATTCACGTCGACATATCGAATCCACAAACCCGCACGCTCAAACGGTTTGAGAAAACAAGATTAGGACATTGAAAGGTCAAGATCCAAATCAAAGAACAAGTGTTGGTAAATAGAATCCAATAAAAGACCATCGTAGGCACATACCTTTACAGAAAAGGAAGAGGAAGAAGCGCCATGTGGACGGAGGGTGGGGAGATCAGAGGAAAACGAACCAAAGGCAAATGAAGATGAAGATGAGGATGAAAGCTCAAAGCGAGGACCAAGGAGTCTAGGTCGACCGCCACCAGGTCTCAAGCTTAGAACCGTCTGATCACCTTGCTGCATAACTCGATCTATCGCTCAAGGAGGATATCTCCGCCGCAGGACCAAGAAGAAAGAGGAGAAGGAGAGAGAAATCGGAGGAAGAAGATTCAGCGGCAGTGCGCGCTGAATTGGATAGGATTTGAAGAGAAATGAAGCTTTTGGTTTTTATCCGTTTCTCTCTCTTGTAATGAGAGAGAGAGAGAGAGAGAGAGAGAGAGAGGTCTGATAAACAGAAGAGAGAAAACGATGAACCGGTTGCGGGAGCCTAAAAAAACCCTTCTTTCCCACACTCTGCTCGCTCATCCACGCCAATCTCTCTCTCTCTCCCCCTCTCTCCCTCTCTTTTCTTTTACCCTCCATAAATATAATTTTCCATTTTCTGATTTTCTCTACCTTTAATTCTTTTTTTCTAAACTTAATATAATATTATAATTAAATACTATTTTAAAACTCCCATTTTTTAATTGCTTGGTTAATAATTTTTTTATATTAAATTATTTAATCAATCCGAATCATCTCAATTACTCTATCGTAATCTTATTTTAAAATCCATTAAAGCAACCATCTAAAATAGATCTGTAATAAAAAATCATTATTATAATATTTGTTTCTAATTTTGGTTGATAATTGCATTTATATAAGTTAATTTAAAAGTTGTTACAAATTACAATATAAAATAGTAATAAATGGTTTAGTTTATTTACTTATTAATTTTATTCCCAATACAATTGTTTTTTATTTTTAGATTTTCATTCAAACATGTTCACGATTATATATTTTTATTTTATTATTACGTCAAAGTTGATTTCCAAGATACAACGAATATTTTATTCAGAGATCAATTTTAATATTTTAATATTTTGTTTAGAGATATTATAACATAAACCACCTTTTAAATACTTAATCCAATTTAATCATAATTTTTTTGAATTATAAAATATCAGTGCCTAAAATATTTATTTATTTAACTATTATCAAATATTTAATAAAAAAAATTATAATTTGAAATATTACCTTAAATAGCTAAAATATATATATATATATATATATTTAATAGTAGTTGGAATTTATTTAGTTTTTATTCAAACTAGTCGGCCCAACCAGATAATTCATTTGTATATATATTTATTTATATTAAGTAAGTAATAATTATAATGGTATTTATTGCCCACAGATTAGGTAATTACAGTGGTATTTATGGTTCACAAATTAGGTCTTTATTAATTGATTAAAAATTTCCCTTTTTTAGTTGAAGCAAATGATTTCTATTTAATTTGACTTTTAAAATCAAAATTAATATCCTATGATATTTAGAACATAATAATAATAATATAATTGTGTTAAACATCCATTATGCACTTTCCAATTGCACACGCACATTGCATAAGTGGAATTAAAAAAAAACAATATAAGTAATAATATTAATAATACTTTTATAATAAGCTAATTATGACACTCTTTTATTTAGTTATAGAAAATATTCATTAATTTTTAAAAGATATTAATACCCAAAACGCTGTAACCAAATATATTATTATATATAAATTAAAAGAGAGTAAATGAAAAAGAAAAATAACCAAATAGATTAACAATATTATTTAATTTAAAATGTAAAAAAAAAAGTAATATTTAAAAGTTTAATGATATTTTTGAAAAATACACGATTAAATATATTTTATTTTTTTATTTTTTAAATTTATTGGTACCAGTGAAATTTTTTTAAGTTAAATAATAATATTTTTAATTTTTAATTTTAATAAAATTTAGAAATATTATTATGTAATTTTTTGGCCTTTAATATAGGAAGGTATTTCCCGCCTCCAAATGAGGAAATCGAAGGGAAGCGGCGAGATTAGAAGCTCCCGGGAGCGCCGTAGACGCATACAGATGATATGCACAAACACGACCACGTCTGGAAATACGATGCCACAAGTTCTTCGACCTTGGGGCCGTTCGCCACGTGCGCCAACTCTTCGCCATTGTCTCCAGACCTGATCTATTATTGTTCAATGTCGTTGTTAGAGGCTAATCTTCGATCTCTCTGTCTATACCCATTTAAGAAATGAAAAGACTGATATTAGGCCAGACAATTTTACTTGTGCATTTACGATTTCAGCTGCTTCGAGGTTTGAGGATGAGAGGATTGGCGTCTTGTTGCAAGCGCATTCCATTGTTGGTGGGGCGGCGTCAAATTTGTTTGTTGGGTATGTAATCGTTGATTTGTACATCAAATTTACGCGCGCCGAGTTGGCGCGCAAGGTGTTTGATGTTGTGCTTGAGAGGGATACGGTTCTTTGGAACACAGAGAACCCGATGTCTATTGAAGTCAAGCTGAAGCATAAGGACAAGAGTGTCAAAAGATAGGCTTGATAAGAGCCAAATAGGGCCTCGGGACTTAACCTCAAAAGTCGGAGTTTCAGTCTGAATTTTGGCGTATGATCTAGGCCAAATTTGATGTCAATCAGATACCGGATGGACGCTCCACAAATAGTACCATCAAGGATCAGAGTTCAAGTCTGAATCGCTAAGTCCGCAGCTTTCAAATCAGTTGTTCATAAACATCATCGATGTTGAATATTAACTTGCTGTGCTGCAGGTACGCAGCTGGTCATGCTTAAAGCATGGCTTTGCATTCTCTTGCTTCAGAAATTGTGTGAATCCAGTAATAGTTATTTGCAAAGGAGAATAAATGGTCTTGGCTAGGTACCACAGCTGTTGAGGGTTTTGGAAGTGAATTGTCTACTATGTTTGCATGAAGAATCGATATTTATTCTCTTCTATATTTATATTTTTGGATACTAAGGGGATCAGATTGCTGCATTTAAGAAAAAAATTTAAAGAATGCGTCTCCAAGAATGTTAATCCTTGAGGTACTATACTATCTTTGGCTATGAGTCCGAAGTTACCAATTTCTATACATGTGCTGTGTGTTATGTATAATTTTTTTTCTTAACCTTTCGTTTTCCTTTTTTCTTGCATGAAGCTGTTGATCAGTTTTGATTTCTTTACTGTTCAATATTCTATTATTCTAGAATCTATAAAGAGTCTAGTTTTCTATAAACAAAGTTCTAAAATTTCTAATAGGTTGAATCAGGGGAATCTTGCTTTCTATATTGTTTACTTTTCTCAATGGACAAGGTGATGAAGGTACAAGTACAATGCTGTAATTGTCTAAATGAAACACTCTGTTTTGTGTACACAAACTGAAGTAAACAAACACATCATCTTCATTTGTTCTCAAGCTAGACACGTTGTCATACTACACAAAAATTTCACTCTTACTTTTATTAATTCTTGTGCTTCACATATTCTAAGTACAATGTTCATGCACATGAATCTCCTGGATATGCACATGAATCTTCTGGTGATGCACACACAAATAAGAAGAAAGAGAGGAAGTATTTCAGCAATTTAGTCCACATTGCTTTGTATCAGGTCCCTTTGTTTTCATCACAAACGGATCAATTCGGACCCAAAGCAAGGAGAAGATCGAAGCCAACAGCACCGACCATATGACGACTATAGTCGGTGTGCGGTTTTGTCGGCCCATCAGACCCTTAAGGAATGGGTAGAGATGAACAATCACCCAGAAGGCAAAGAAAAGCTTCCCAAATAGAGGTCCCCATGATTGATAGCCATTGTTTATGGCATCTGAGATGCCTGCAACAACCCCAACAAGGTTGATGATCAAAATAGTTGTGGGAGGGATTAGCAGAGTGGTCCATTTGAAGGCATATAATTCTCCAAAGTCTTCGTCATCTGTTGCCTTGGATGTAACTGTGAAGCTAGTATCAATTCCAGCCAAAACCTTCAATAGACCTTGTACAACAGCAAATAGATGAGCTGAAATACCACCAATGACCCAGAACTGCTCATTTCTCCACCATTCCTCAATGCTAACTCCACTCCATTTAAGTTCAAGAATACCCGTAGCAAAAATGGAAAGAAACAATGCAATGAAGTAGAAACTTGCAAATGTGCTGATCTGTTTGTCCAAAAGCCAAAGAGAAATTCATCAGTGGATGCAAAATACCTTGCCAGAAACAATGGAGAATGTAAAAGCTTAATTAATTCGTGTGCTTGACCGGGGCTGATGGCCAAGAAAATTTATCAAACAATATAGCTGTAAGTTTCAAATTTCCACTTCCATAATATTTTCTGCTTAAATCATCTTTTGTAGGCGATAATGTAAATGTTACTATATTTACCGGTGGCATGATAAACTTATCCGTAAGCAGGCAGATTGCAGGGAGGGTACAGTAGGCGAGAAGTGGTATTGAAGTGAAGGGGTAGACAGTGGTGTTGACATATGCAAATCTCTCTAGCCACTTTAGCTTTCCACCCTTATAGCCATACCAAACAGGGCAGTGGTTGCTGAAAAAAATTTCAATGGACCCGAGCGCCCACCGAAGCACCTGGTTCAGCCGATCAGACAAATTGATGGGAGCTGTACCCTTAAATGCAGGTCTCTTTGGCATGCAGTATATAGATCTCCAGCCACGACAATGCATTTTGAAACCTGTTAGAATATCTTCTGTGATAGAACCGTAAATCCAGCCCAGCTGCATTCACAAACATGACACTAGTTTCAGTTCCAAGTCTACCTATCTCTAGACCATATCTGACAATAACTTTTTGTTTGATTTAGGTGTTCGTATGAAATAAAAGGAGGGCGGTTGACATTACCTCGGTACCCCATTCGGTTTTGTCTTCATAACCACAACTGATAACATGAATTGCTTCCTTAAGCAGGGCTGCTGGACCAGAGGAGGGTGGAACACCGCCTTCTTCCATCAAAGTTGAGGTAACAAAAATTGACGAGTGTCCAAATTTCTTTTCAAAATTCATTTGCGACATTAGTAGCTCCTTGTCATCTTCCATCACTACGCATATAGCAGCAAGAGAATAGATATGAGTTATCACTATCTTATGGCAAAGTATCCACCAAGACACAAGAACCAAAAAGTTGAAGTTTGAAAAACTCACCTGCAGCATCTCCATCTACCCCACTTTTAGAGCTCTTAAGCTTCTTGCGACGTCCAAAGCATGGACAACAATCGCAGCTTACCATTTTTGGGCGCTTAGGACCTTTTGGGGGTTCATAACCATATAATGCTTGCCTCCTAAAGACGCACCCTGTGCCAACATATACGGGTCCCTGAATTCCATCTAAACCTCGCATGTTAATCTGCATCACAAAGAAAATAGTTCATTTTTAAGGTTCTTAGCTTAGTTTAGTCACCTGAGAAAATATATATATAATTTCAGAGATGGGGTCTTTACATCAAAGAAAACTGTGTTTCTGTTGGCATAACGATCATGCCTATCTATTCCATCGAATCTTTGTGGAAATTGCACATAACAGACTTTCTTTCCAACTTGAGGGTCCATAAGGAAACACATGGCTTCTCGTGCTGCTTTGCTATTGTTTATGTAGTGATCACAATCCAAGTTCAACATGAATGGAGCATTTGTAAGCACTGCAGAGACACGGATCTACAATTGAACAAAATATTGGGGATTAGATAAAGGAAAAGGAACAGACTGGGGTTGGGAAGGAGAGAAACTTGACTGAGCAAGTTACCAAGGAATTCATGGCACCGGCTTTCTTGTGATGCTGGAAACCTGGTCTTTTCTCACGAGATACATAAACTAGGCGGGGGAGTTCATTCCCTTCGGCATCAAGGCCTCCACTGTGACCTAGAAAAACTTGGATCATACCGGGATGATCTTTTGTGTTGTTGCCTGGCCATGGTGTTCCATCTTGCATTATCCATCCCTCTGTGGGAACTTTCATGGCTTTCGCTACTTGAGCATTTATTCTGACCTTGAACTCTTCATATTCTCTCTACATGAATCAAAAAATGTTTCAAGCTTGATATTGAGAACATATTGTAAAACTCCTATATGTACCTCTTTTTCAATGTATTTGTTAAAATTGCATACCTTCATTGCTCGTCGCTCCTTCACAAATGTTGGTTGGACTTTATCCTTGAGATAATCAATCTTCTCACAAAAGTACATTTCAGGTGCTCGTGGTTCTATGGAGAACTTCTTACAAAAAGGGACCCATTTCCTTGCAAATTCTGCAGTTTCTGACATTGCTTCAAAGGTAAGCATGGACGCTCCATCGTCCGAAACATAGCATGAAACCTTATCAACTGGATAGTCCATGGCCAAGATAGATAAGATTGTGTTAGCTGTTACAAGAGGAGGTTCCTTCATCGGATCTACAGTACTGACGAAGATGTCTACTGGAGCAAGCAAATTAGGTTCACCCTCTCGTTCATATCTACATTACAACATCCATATGAGTATCTCCGATGATTATATTCTGAACTTTTATACATATTCAACTAACAAAGTTTTCTTTTTTTCCTTCTTCCTTGTCTAGAATTGATATTACCTTAGAGTTAGACGATCCAAGTAGGTTTCACGATCGATTGGGAACCATTTGGGGAACTGATCGAGGATCCATGAAAATGCAAACCAGATTTCACATATCACAGAAGTTAGCCACAAACCCAATGCATCATGCACTGGATTTAGAATCCGATAACGAAGGAAGAAGGCGAGAATAACAAGCCGTGCCACAATAACCATCCGGTAAGGATTAATTTTGCTTGATGCTATTGGTACCTTCCTTGATAGTGGCTGTCTAGCTGCATCATTCCTGCAACAGTTTACAAGTCGATCAATACATCCGAATTAGTAAGGCAGGCTTTGTCAAAATTTTCAAGCATACATAGCCATGTCAGGGTCATTGGCATCATCAGGTTCAGGCCCAAGATTGCCTTGCTGCAATTTCCAATCATCCATTCTATCTTTCCAACCTTCTCTCTTTTCATCCCATCTTGCACTCCCTGATTTGTTGAAAACAAACTTCATGTAGCTTAAAGGAGAGAGATCCAAGTCTTCATCAATTTAATGCAAAAACAATAGGGTTGAGAAAATTTACCTGGTTCAGAAACCGGATATGGATGCACACGTTTGTGCAGAGAAGAAGATAACATCTGCTCTCCATATCCTTGAGAAGATAAAGGAAGCTCACCATTTACCTGCATATGCATTAGATATTAGATGCTTGTTTATAAATCTAATGTTAACTAGGAAAAAAGTTCCACTGAGGCTAGAGAATGAAAGTTTCGCCCACTCACTGGCTGTGTTCTTCCGTACTGTGCACTTTCATCATCATCAAGGCCTCTACCATAGCTCATCTTGCCATGAAGCATAGCTTCTGCCAGATGACTGTGGTTGTTCCTTTCATCATCAATGTTGAACTCATGTTCAATGTCATCTATGTCTTCTTCATCGTCGTCTCCCTCGACCCTTGGACTCCCTTCACATTACCCAAAAAGAGAGTTTAAGAAAAAATAAAGTGAAGATGAAACTAGTTATTGCCTTGTTCTGTGCCTTACCTTTGAGTCTCTTATATCTAGTTTTACACTGAGGGCAGAGTTGGCTTCCTTCTCTTCGTTCATACTCATAGCAGGGTCTGCAGACTGGAAAACCACATTCATTGCAAGCAACAAACAGATCACCATCCACAGTAAGCCCCACTTCATCACCACAGATCTCACAAACTTGACCGTCCAAGTTCTTCAACGGCTTTGGCTAAAGAAGAGAACAAAACAAAACAAAAACAACCAGATCAGCCACAAACGCACAAACCAAAACTTTCACACACTAAGTTAACTACCTCCTCATGGCCATGAATGACAACAAGCTCATTGCGATTGTGAGACCCAGCGACAAGTCCAGCGCTGGCTTCCATGGCAGGCGATCGACAGAGACCAGGTGTTCAGAGAAGGATGAGAGTTTGGAGCAAGGAAGGTGTTTTATGAAGGAGAAAGGTAGAGGAGGAAAAGGGTGGCATGAGATATTGAACTGTCTTCTTCACCTAATGTGTCCATGTAATGGGTGGTGAGTTGGTTGCTGTGTCAAAGTCCCGTCTTGCCTTGAAGTTAAGTTTCCTCCCCTCACTGTTCAACCGCCAAGGACCTCTCTTCTACTTCCTTTGCCATCCCAACCATCCAGGTATCATTGTTGTTCGTTTGCTCCTTTCATTAGTAAACTTCTTCTTCATTAATTATATGTTATGATCATCCAAAAGCCCCATAATCAGTGAAGATCATATCTAGTTTTAATGAAGTTAAGCCTTTGTTTAAGTGGGCAAATCATCCTCTAAATCAATAATCTTACAGTGTAAGTGAATATTAGGGTTTATTTTTGTGATTCCCATAAAGAATGGAAGGTGAAAAGAAGACGATGTTTGGCATGAGAAGAGGTGGTGGGAAAAAGCTGAGAGAGTATGCTTAGAATGCAAGCAGCTGATGCTTAAAATGCAAGAACAACCCCAAAACAATTTCAAATCGTTAGGTAAGGAAGTTGTAGTCTCTCCATCCGCTTCTTGACTGATTAACTTCAAAATTTTAAGAACTTTCCTATATATATATATATATATATATATATATATATATATTATTTACGTGAGAATACATGTTCAGTATGAAAATTTGAACTTCAGGATTTTGATTTTGGTAAAAAAAAAAAAAAAAAAAATCAGCTTACCGTAATTTTTTATTTTATTTTATTTTATTTTATTTTTTATTGCTATTTTGAAGGTAAAAAGTTAATTAAATTCTTAAGAAAAAAGCACTCATAATTTTTATTACAAACATACATTACAACCTTTCTCTATTTTTCACAGAATAAAAGAAAGAAAAAAACAACAAAAGAACATTACACTCTCAACCTCTACTTGAGAACTTCAAAAACTACAGACAGACTCCTCAATCAACCTCCTCGATCTTCGGCCCAGCACCGCCAGACCCGGCGGACCCACCACCAGGCATATCATCGCCCATAGGAGCACCGCCGCCAGCACCGCCCTGGTACATCTTAGCAATGATGGGATTACAGACACCCTCGAGCTCCTTCAGCTTGTCCTCAAGTTCATCAACCTCCGCCAGCTGGTTCCTATCCAACCACTCGATGGTGTCCTCCACGGACTTCTCGATCTTCTGCTTATCATCTGGATTCAATTTCCCTGCAAATTTCTCATCCCTAACAGTATTCCTCATGTTGTACGCATAATTCTCCAACGCGTTCTTCGCCTCCACCTTCTTCTTCACCTCTTCATCCTCTGCTTTGTACTTCTCTGCCTCCTTCACCAGCCTCTCTATCTCGTCTTTGCTCATTCGCCCCTTGTCGTTGGTGATTGTGATCTTGTTCTTCACCCCTGCAGTCTTGTCCTCTGCTGATACGTTGAGAATGCCATTCGCATCAATGTCGAAGACGACATTGATTTGGGGGACGCCTCTGGGTGCTGGAGGAATGCCAGTGAGCTCGAACTTTCCGAGCAGATTGTTGTCTTTGGTTCTGGCTCGCTCTCCTTCGTAGACTTGGATCAAAACTCCTGGCTGATTGTCTGAGTACGTCGAGAAAATCTGTTCTTTCTTTGTTGGGATTGTTGTGTTCCTAGGAATTAGGACTGTCATGACGCCACCGGCCGTCTCTAGACCGAGACTGAGCGGCGTGACATCGAGAAGTAACAGATCTTGAACTTTCTCGTCTCCTTCCCCACTTAGAATTGCAGCCTGTATACGCCATGGAGATAGACCATATTAGCTGGTTTGGTAACAAATTCGTACGAACTCATAAACTTCAAACTCAAATTCATAATAAGAACAACTAAGAGCAACTAAGAACAATTTCAGTTAATTTTATTTCAAAGACTAAATTGGGGGAGAAAGAATAGTTACCTGAACAGCAGCACCATAAGCAACGGCCTCATCCGGATTGATACTTTTACAGAGCTCCTTTCCATTGAAGTAATCCTGCAGAAGCTGCTGAACTTTGGGAATTCTAGTGGATCCACCGACTAAAACCACCTCATGAACTTGGCTTTTGTCAATTTTAGCATCACGGATACATTTCTCCACAGGCTCCATGCACTTCATGAACATATCCATACACAATTCCTCAAATCTAGCCCTCGTAATTGTCGCGTAGAAGTCAATTCCTTCGTAAAGCGAATCGACTTCAATCGTGGTTTGCGTTGTCGACGAGAGCGCTCTTTTGGCTCGCTCACAGGCCGTCCTCAATCTCCTCAGTGCCCTCGCGTTGCCGCTTATATCTTTCTTGTTCTTGCGCTTGAACTCTGTCACGAAGTGATTTACGAGCCTGTTGTCGAAATCTTCGCCGCCGAGATGAGTATCGCCGGCTGTGGCCTTGACCTCGAAAATTCCCTCTTCTATGGTCAAGAGTGACACGTCGAAAGTTCCGCCGCCGAGGTCGAAGATCAGAACGTTCTGTTCGCCTCTACGAGAAGCCTTTTTATCCAAACCATATGCAATCGCAGCCGCCGTTGGTTCATTGATGATACGCAACACGTTGAGTCCAGCAATGGCACCCGCATCTTTCGTCGCTTGTCTCTGTGAATCGTTGAAATAAGCAGGGACTGTAATAACGGCGTTCTTGATAGTTTGGCCTAGAAAAGCTTCGGCGATTTCTCTCATCTTAATCAAAACCATCGAAGAAATCTCCTCCGGAGCGAACTGCTTTTCCTCGCCTTTGTAATTGACGATGATCATCGGCTTTTCGCCGGGTCCAGCGACCACTTTGAATGGCCAGAGCTTCATGTCACTCTGAACAGACGGATCGGAGAGTCGCCGGCCGATCAAGCGCTTGGCGTCGAAGACAGTGTTCTGAGGGTTCATAGCGACCTGATTCTTGGCCGCATCACCGATCAAACGCTCAGTGTCAGTGAAAGCTACATAAGAGGGGGTGGTTCGGTTACCTTGATCATTGGGGATAATCTCGACGCGATCGTTAAGCCAAACCCCGACGCAGCTGTAGGTGGTGCCGAGGTCGATGCCTATGGCTTTACCTTCAGTTTTCGCTGCCATAGCCGGAAAGCTTCTTCACTGGTGATCAAATCGCAGAAAGTAGAGGTTTGTGTAAATGAAAGGAACAGAGTTTCAGAGAGCTTTTTCTGGATTGAGTAAGCTTCGAACAGAAATATGAGTTGAAGATCAGTACAAGAGGGAGAGAAATTTATAGGGTTTGAAGAGAAAGGTCCAGAAATTTAGCTCTGAGGGTGGGGGGGAAGGAAGAAGAGAGTACCAGAATCGGAAGAGTGCGGGAGTGTTCCGGAGAATTCCAGTTACGTTCCAGTTGGCGGGTAAATAAGGATCCTTTGCAAATCAGGGCTACATTTTACGTTTCTACCCTTGATTATTAAGATGGTAATTATAAGTCCTCTCAATTTTTTTTTTCATTAAAATGATACTTTTATTGTTTAAAAAGTTTCAAAATTTTTAATCTTTTTGAAATTCTTTTATCGTTTCAAAAAATTGTAAGATTTTAAATTTTATTTAATAGTTTCTAAAATTTTTTTTTTTTTTTTTTTCTTTTTGGCCAAATTAGACAACAGGATTGGGTAAAGATGAAAGTAGGGAGGGGAGGTAGGGGTATTATAGGAAATTGAAGTTCAAGTATCAAACGGTGGGCTTGGCGGTTGGGTTCGCACCAGAAGGAGAAACGGTGACAAATGACAATTATGATTCTTTCTCCATCGCACGTGTCTCAACAGTCAACATGCTCTTCCTATCTCCACACAATTCTTGATTCTTCCTTTGCACACTCTCTTACAAAATCCCCTACTCATTTCTCTACTCTGAATCCCCAAGTGACAAGATAAGCCTCATTTCAGTTCAAAGATTTAAATTTAGGAAAGTTCCACCCCCGCTAATTTAGGGAATAATTATGAGTTTATAATCAAAGAATACTCTCTTAATTAGTACGAGGCCTTTTGAGGAAGCCCAAAAGTAAATCCACGAGAGCTTATACTCAAAGTGAACAATATCGTACCGTTGTAGAGAGTCGAACAAATCAAAGAATACTCCCTCCATTGGTACGAGGCCTTTTGAGGAAGCTCAAAAGCAAATCCACGAGACCTTATACTCAAAGTAGATAATATCATATCATTTTAGAAAGTCGTGTTCGTCTGAGAACTATGTAACTATGTATATGGAAACAGATGCGAACCTGAACTAAAATATGCACAACTTCTCTTTCTTCCATTTGTATTCCTGACATCGGCTCTCTACCATGCACGATGACCCTTCAACTTCTCTGCCATCTCCATTAGTTTGCTTTTGTATGGTAATTGGTAAGCAGAAATAAAGTTGCAGGCTGAAAGAATAAGCCAGAGAGCTCTTGCAATGGAAGAATTATGTAAGCTTGAACAAAATTTTCAAATGATTAAATAGATTAAAATTGGAAAAGATTTACAGCTACAAACTCCCGCTATGAATTTAAAAAATGAATATACATGCGGGGTATAACTCATTTTCAGTGAGATAGGTAACAAATAGAAATATATGGGTTTTGTTGTTAGCTTGCTTAGCCTAGCTGGGCCAGTCAGGTTAGGAAGCTTGCCTTTAACCGCCTAAAACTCGCAGCACTTGTCCAGTCCTTGTTTCATTTGTATGAGATGCGTCCACAAACTCTGTTCCTGGACCTGCTTTCAAATTGGGTACTCTTACTTAATTCTATGCATGCTTGTAAAGTAATAGATTCAAGTGTGCTGAAATATCATCCTCACCTGAAAAGCCGCTGTTGAAGCCAACAATGCTACACATTCATCAAGCATAGCTTTTTCTTGGGATGCGACAATAGTAAGTTCAAAAACCAACGTCTGCATTACCTCCACCTGAAAAACAAATAAGCCAACGATGAATAGCAGAACTAGAACTGCAGACAAAAAAACATTGAATCTCGCAACCATATAAACAGCTATAGATATCTAAATATTGCCCATTCAAACATCAGCAATCAATTCAATAAATTCGATTTTCAACGACCCAAATTTCTTAAAATACATCTCCTGAAGTTTCTAGGTAATTGATTCATGACAATCATCAAGCAGGTGATAGATATAATGAACTTTTATTAATATCCGCAAAATGTAGAGCTCACGGGATAAGATGCTAACTGGTAGAGGGAGAAATCCAAATCAGAGGCTTTGATGGTTTGCAAAGGTTTAGATACTTGCAGCACTAAGTTTATCTCCTCTAGCTATTGTGATCAGAACTATTCTTATTCTCAAGCAGTAAGGACATCAATTGCATTATAAGATGACAAGATTGGTCAATGTCCATAATAATTGCAGAGACTCTTGATTTCATGGAAGATGGGATGAAAAAACTACTAAATATTGATGACATTCAAGGAGTTGTTTAAGTATACCCTTGGGAGTAAGGAGCAAATGGAAGATCCCATTGCCTGCATCACCCCAACGGCTGAACAAATTGCACCATTTAAAGAGCAAGCATCTGCCTGTAAATAAAAGATTGTTGTCAGTTACCAATACTCGGCTTCCCATAATTAAAACAAATTACTGGCTAATGTAGCATACTCTTGCTCCTCCAGTTACTGGAACACGAAGAGTTCTCGACTCCAAATCCTCTTTGACTCCTGATAAGGATCGATTGTGGCTTCTTTCAAGCACAGCCCATTCATTGAGGTAGCTCATCTGCATCAATCACATGCAACATAAAAATCATATCAATTTGGTGAAGCATATATGAGAGCAAATGGTTGTTCAAATACAAGTAGGAGGAGAATTATAACTCCAAATTTAAAGAATAAGAAGCGTTCTGGTTGAATAAATTAACCAAAAAAAAAACTTTTCTCAAAGAAAACACTTCACACTTCACACGTGCTACAGTTAGTTGTGCTTCTACGTTGCTGGAGAAAGAAAGTAAGCTCCTTACTCTGCTACTCTACGTTGACATTTTATCCTAAAATTTTATACATTGCTATGAAACATTGATGTTCAGACCACGTGCCAAAATAGCTATTGCGTAAGTCCCGGGTTTTATTCATAGTCCTTAGACCAGGGTTGGCAAGCACAATTCCAGAAACTAAGTCACACCCATCATAAGTATTTTGGCTCAGGTCTGTCTAGGCATAATGTTAACTAATATAATTTGAGCATCACTTGCACAAAAAACTGTGTATTGCACTGAAAGTATAAAAGAACCGTGCTATTTAGAGTACGCTTAAGATATATAATGGCTTTCAAAGAATTAATAGTATTACTTGATCATTCATAATTGAGATCAATTTGAGCTCTAGCTTCAGCTGTTGGAGATCGATCCGTTTTCTGATTACTGAATCCCAAAGATTTAGTGTTGTATTCCATATGCCAAGAAGAGTTCTCTGCACCACAGCACACAAAAGTTGTTAATATTTAACTTGTACTCAAGTATACAAGCAACATGCCCGACATGCAACTTAAGATGCTAATTGGATAAAAGAAACAAAAAATGTCCCTAAAAGTTACTGCCAAGTCAAAATAAAATCTTCCGCTTGTTGGAATGTCAGAAATACAACTCAGTTTCTGAGCACAAGCAAATATGTGACAAGAATAGCAAATAGTTTCAGGCTGTTCACAATCGCAAGTAACAATAATCAAGTTTCGTGCCAACAGAGCACATGGTCATGTTGTCGTGAATAAAGGGGTTATAATCAAGCAAGATTGACATGCATTAAAACACAACCTCTGCTGTCACCTCCTGATTACGCATAACAGCCTCTGCCCGTGCATTAGCACATCTCCACTGCAAATGTCTATTATATAGAAGCCTTAGCTGATGAGCATCTTCTATGCAGCTGGCTGCCTTCTTGCCCTTCTTAAAGTCTGCTATGAAGCTAAGTACAGAAGTGGAAGCATTGGATTGAGTAGAATTTGAAGGCCTTGATCGTGATGAGCTAATTCCTCGAGAAGGAGGAGTTGATGGCCTTAATCGAGATGGACTAACTCCTCTAGCAACAGAGGATAATACTTGTGCCTTAGAAGGTGAAGATGGACGTGGGCCAAGACTTGGCGAATCATATCTGACAACTCGGTTTGTTATTATTTTAGTGCCTGCTAAACTTGAAGAAACGAGCTTGTTAGCTGCAGATTCCTGCATTGAACTGTCATTCGCTGAAGTTGTCTCAAATTCTTCCCTAGTCCTTCCATCAACATAAGATAGCCTCACATCACCACTGGTCGATTTCTGTAAAGGTTTGTTCATAGTCTTGCCCGTAATTGCCCTTGTAGGAGATAAACCGTTTCCTCTGAGTGGCTTGTTTAAGCTTGGGACCCTTTTATCGGTGAGATCCATGCTGCAACTTAATGAATTGGAGGACGCTTTCGCACCAACTCTAGTTCGCCATCTCTGATGATCTACGAATTGAGTCCGTGACCCATCAACTGGCTTGAAATTCTCTGATTGATCATGTCCATTCAAACCTCTTAGAGGACTCTTCTTTCTTTCTGGCGTGGGCTTCCGTGCAACAGTTTGCGTTTCAGCCTGCTTAGATGGGAAATTAGAAGAAGGCCTCAGAGTTCGATCAGAAGGAGAAGATAACACGGGTTTTTCCTTCTTACAAACAGGAGAAATTGTATCAGATTGGAATGAGGCGCTCAAACTTCTCATCGTAGAGGGCCATAAACTCTCAGCTCGACCGCCAGTCCTTTTTTTCGATAGCAACTCTACATCTGCAGGTGAACTATGAATTGGTGTGGCCGGGCGTGGAGGAGAAGGAGGTGTGGAGGGTCGCTTCCTCTCTGCTGATTGGGCTCTTTTAAGAACCATTTGGGAAGATGTAGAAACCGTCCGCGTGATGCTTGGTGATGGGCAACGCCGAGGACCAGACGACGATGAAGGAGAAGGTGACTTGTTCTTAGAACGCGAGGGAGACCGTGTGATAACTTCATTGTTCTTTTCTGCAGGAACCAATGGTTGCCTTGGCGTCGCTGCTGCTGCTGCTATTGTATGCTTTCTAAATGCCCGCACCGATTCGCATACATCCATCCAAACAATCGAAATTAGACCATAGTGATGGTTTTCTTCACATAACTACACAGTTCTCATTCCCCAAAAACTGAAAAAAAACAGTGCTCACACAAAGAAAGATCCTTTTCCCTGCATTGTATCTGTCACCACAAACGCACAGTTAAAAAGAAAGGAATAAACCAACGTTAAAGTAAAGAAATAGAAAGCGGAAAACGAATAAACAAACTTGCAAACATACAGTTCTTCAGCAGGAAAAGATTAATCGAATGGCGAACTTGAAACTGAAACACTAAAACTAATAAACTCGAATTGATTAGTTTCTAATCAAGCAATGCCCTCGACCCAAGTTAGATCAGACCACCGCAAGGAAGACGAAGGCAAGGTAGGGCACACAAAAGGGCCGCTTAAAAAAGGAGAACTGCCATAAATTGCATCAACGTCTAATCCTTACAGCTTTGGATTCGGCCTGCTTCGACACAAATTGCATATACAGAGTAGGGGTCCCCTCAGAAACTCCCGGGCGGGGAGATAGAGAGTGTGGGCTTTTGCAGGTCGCTGCAGGATAAGGGAAGTGGAACTTAACTGGAACTTATTCGGCCATGGATGGTTGGGGCTGACAACATGAAAGATTTCGTACATTCCGACTCCCAATTTGCTTCACTGTCATCTTCTCTCTTCAAAAAGATCTTCCATTAAAAATAATTACGACACTTGTAAAAGTAAAGAAGTCGCATTACCCAAGTTTCGTATCAGAAATAATACTTGTAGGTCTACGGGACCAGATGAAATTGAAAATGTATCATTCACTCCAACTGTCAAATGTTTTTTTCTCTCATTATTTGACCTAAGACGCCATTCAATTGGCTTGTGAGAAATATTTAATTTCTTCCACAGAATGGTGGATGTCCACGTGCAAGGAGAACCTTTGTCCGTTCTGAGAATTTACATGGCCGTAATAAATGGATATTAATACCAATCCGAAGTCAACACGAGGTAGAAACGCATTGAAACAAAATTAAGATTTATGGTTATGTGCAAAGGTTGGATAAGAACACGGTTTCCATTTGGACAATCCTGATTACTATTCTCCTCTTTATAACTTTCATAACTCAGCTACGGCGGTGAATAAATGCAGTTATACACAGATGAAATCTTCAAGGATTTTGAGGAGGAATCCTTATCAATGCCTGATTTTCGACAGATTCCTGCACCTAATACTGGAGACCGGCCTGAGCCTCTACTGCTCATCGACAGAAGTTTCAGAGATGTTGCATAGAGAGGAATATAAATGAACACGAGACATACTCGAATTTCAGAATATACAAACACGACAAAGAAAATTCTGTAATTATAATTTAAAATAAATAAAAAAGATCTAACGCCTTTTACGGATGATCCACGAGAAAGGAAATAGTGAAGTACTTCAAACTTATTATAGAAAACAAAAACAGTATCTCCCAACTCTCCAGCTACTCAAGAATTTAAGGGAAGAAAAAACTGGTTGAAAGGTTCGAATCGAACAATCATCAAACTAACGAACTCAATAGTAAAGACATAATGAAAAAAACCAGTCGCAAATTTAAACATCGAAGACATCAACAAAGGAAAATCAAAGTGTTCAAGAACAGAGTTCTCACCGATACGGCCTGAACAATCACGCGTTGAATCGGAAAAGCTCCTCGAGGATTCAATTTCGAACTGAAAATCAGAGTAAATTAGGCGAAATTTGATCAGAGAGTTCCGTAGGGCTCGATTTCTTCAATAAAAGAACAAACGAAGGCGAAATGGTTTCCGGAACTGAAAAAGAGACTTCGCCGTACAAGGCCCTCCAGCGGGCAGAGTTGACGCAGTTCAGATTTTCGAAGAACTTCGAAGAGAGGAAGAAGAGAAGAAAAAGCGCTTGGTTTTAAAATAGAGAAAATTAAAATTAAATTAAAAATAAAAAAAACAGACTTAATGGAAAAAGAAAAAAAAGAAAAAAAAAACGGTTATATTTAGGACTTTTGAGAAGGTAGGGACCACGGAAGACAGTTAGTTTCGCGCCACCTAATTTTATTAATCCTTGTGTTATAAAATAATTAAAAATACAAATTTAATTTTTAAATATATAATTTAATTATAAAAATCTTAAAAAATAGGTCAAATGAAGCATAAAAGGAATCTAATTACTCTTTTACACCAGAGGTAATTGACTTTCTTTTTCCAAGAAAATTACACCAACCCTTATTAAATCCTTCCATAAAATAAAACTACTTTTAATAAATAATATTTATGTAATTAACATGGAAAAAAATGGTATTTATTTTTATTTTTATTTATTTTGGTGCAAGGGGGACCTTACTCTTAGGGCATGGGCAATAATTAATTCAAACCAAACAAGAAAAGAATGGTACTAAAATAAAACAAAAAACTATAGTGCTCTTGTTTTTTATGGGAGTATTTTTTTTTTTTTTTAAGGAGGAAATTTAAATTCACTTCTACGATTTGAAATAAATTCCGTTTTGAGGTACCATGTGATGAAATCATAAGTTTACGAGTCAAAATTGATTTTTTTTACTTTTTATTTTTGAAATGATGAAATATGAGATGTTTTAGGGACCGAGAAATATTTAAAATTAAAATAAAAGGACAAATGGATAGAAGACACATAAATAAATGTTTGGACATCAAATGATTCTGAGACCCATTCCTCGAAATTCTTTCATTCAATTTCTATGGAACTCAATTCCCCTTTTTGTCTTGTTGTCTCTACTTTTATCCACCAACACAATTAAAATGTCTCCTCACCAACTTCTTCTTCTAATACGATTATATATTAACCTAATTATTACGCATTTAAATTATGAATTTTAAAATTATTTAAGTATTTAGACTCTTTAAAGGTTTTGAATTGTTGTCCGTTGTATATAGATAAACCAATAAATTACTGTTCTCGTAGTGTATTCAGTTTAGAGCTCGATATTCACCCGTCAAATTATTAAATAAATAAAAAAAAGTAGCTTTAAGTCAAGTAATGGAACACATTTTCATTAATGATGTTTAAAATTGATTCAAACTATGTTCTTAGATGGGCTAAATATTGAAGGATGGAATGAGAAAAAATATTAATTGTTGGAAAAGATGGGTGGGAAGGTAATATAATATTAAATTTGTTGTAAATTGTGTTTGGATTTGATTTGGTTTTTTTGGATTAGATTAGATTAGATTTGGTTATTTAGATTAGATTTGATTGGGTTATTTGGATTAGATTTGATTCTGTAATGTTATATAACGAGAGAGCCCTCCTTCCATTTGAATATCCATTTCTAACAAGTGGAGGAGACGGGAGAGTTTTGGGTGTCACATCGTATTTGTTGAGTGACATATTGATGGGAGTTTTTGTAGTGTGATAGTGAGGTATTCACTTGTAACACTTAGGTTTATTGGTGATTGGTTGTTACCTGTGGATATAGAAGAACTTCTTATTTCCGAACCACGTAAATATATTGGTGTCTCCTTTGTGTAATTTCGTTCATTGGTGTTCTGAGTACATTCATTCCGCTTCCGGTGCTCAACAAAATTATCATGGGTTTTAATTTTTTAAATTTAATTTTTAAATCAACCAAATTAAAGGAGTTTAAAAAGCTTAGTTTGGAAGTAATACCATATTTGGTTTATGGATTTATTTGATGGGATGGATTACGTCACTGAAATCATGATGTCGTGGCGCACATTCATTGGCTAGAAATTGTCCCATTTTTTAAATTAAATTAACAAAAAAAATTAATATTTTTATTTTATTTAAAAAATACTCTTAAAATTTTTAAAATTTTAATAATACCCTTATTAGTTTTAGGTAGAAAACAAAATAACCATTTTAAAAATATCTCCGAGTATTCAAATGTTTAATTAATACTCTTGAATTTAAAAATAAAAAAAATTTTAAATTTTTTTTATGGTGGGTACCACATTTCAAAAATACTACTAAACTATCAAAAATAATATTAAAAAATAAGATAATTTTTTTTGTTGAACTCTTGTCTTATAAAAGTTGAAAAGGTGTTAATATTATTTTTAAAATTTATGGGTATTTGATAAATAAAAGTATTTTTTTAACTCTTTATTAATAAATTATTTTAAAATTCAAGAATATATTTTAAGGGGGTAATTTTTAAACATAGGAACCATTTTTATCCAAAACTAAAACAAAATAATTTTTTTTTATATTTTTTTAAAATTTATAAATATTTTGTACACAAAATATAAACGATATTTTTATTAATTTTAATTTTTTTTTTCAAATGTGGCCGCTATCAAATCAAATAGAAGAAAAAAAAAAACTATTTGACTACGGAATTTTCTAATGCCTTCCTAAGTCTTGGTTTTGTTGACCAAACACAGCATTAGGTGTTAAATGACCTTAAGATCTGGGATTTCAACGGTCAGATTTAATCAAATATTTTGTAATTATGTTACAATTAATAAAATAAGTTTGTCTATCTACTCTTACCGGTCATCGCCTCTTTTTGGGGAAATTCTTTTTTTTTTTTTTTCTTTGTGATAATAATAATAATAATAATATTTCAACTCTAAAATAGTTTTTTTTAATAAAAGAAAAAAAAACAATATTGACGATGGCTGATAACGACAGGTCGTAGTGGCAGCCATGGATTGGGTGTGAAAGAAAAAAAAAACTAATAATAAAATTAAAAAAATCAATAATTATAGAAAGTAGAAAAAAAAATTTTATTAAAAAATAAGTACCACATCAGCTTTTGTGGGTAATTAATGGAAAAACTGATTTAATTTTTTTATTATTTAAATTAAAAAAAAAAGTAGTGCATATTGCATAATCTCAAAACAATAATGTTTTGATATTTGACAATTCATAAGTCAAATGAGTAGTTTTTTTTAATGTACATTTTAACATAGTCTACACCATAGAGTAGGAAAAATTGTTAGTATATTATAAAATAAGATAATAATTGAGGGATAAATAAATATAAAAATAAAAAATACCTTAAACAAAATTAACAAAAATATCTTAATTCTCATACATAAATTAAATATTTCAATATCAAGATATAATTTTAAAACAATATGGATAAGTTATAAATTAAGGAGAGGAAAGGAAAATATCCACGTCAGTAGCTGGCTGTTACAACAATACTCCAATTTATTGAAATAAATTTTCATAAATTCCAAATCCATAAGCTTTTTTTAATTCTGAGAAAATATTATACGGTTACACTAAAGTTACTTTTGAGGATACCTATATTTTCCTTTTATTAATAGCTGAGCTATATTCAGCTAACATTAATTAAAAACTTTACATTTAAATTCATTATTATCATTTTCAGAGCTTTTGGGCCAAAAGGTGAAATTAAAGTGTGAAATTGTGGGTTACAAAAAGAAATTTTTGAAAACTGAAGGATAGTTTGTGAATTTGTGATGTGGACAGGGATCATTGTGCAAATAAAGAAAACTCATTCAAGACAGCCTGGTTTGGTTTCGCTCATTACAAATAGAAGCCAACAATAAATTCCCTATCATCACTTGCTTCTTTCCTTTTCAATTCTCCAATAATCCCTACAATAATACAAATGTTTCAATCAAACCGTGTCGTCGACAACATGTTAGAGATTCGAAAAATAAATAAAAATTTAAGATTCAACGAACATGTTTTCTTTGAGCTTCTCTTCAAGATTTTTAAACTGTTTCCATACCCTTAAGAAATGTCGATGTATACCCTTATAAAGAATGCCGATGTGGGATTTCACGATCCATCCCTTGGAGCCAGCGTCCTTGCTAGCACATTGTCCGGTATATGGCTCTAATACCATTTGTAATAGCTCAAGTTCATCGCTAATAGATATTATCCTCTTTGAGCTTTCCATTATACACTACAAGAGTAACATGATCCTTAAACCATATAATGGAATTCCTAATAACTAATTAATCAACTTAATTTTATATTATAAACTTTGTATAATATATGAGTTTGGTTATTCATTGTATTTAAATATTAATTTGGCATGACGTGGTTTTATGAAAAAGGAGGACTTTGTTTTAAAGAATTTAATTAGTATTATATTAAATAAATTATTGAGTATTTTTAAAAATAATTGATTTTATTATTAAAAATGTCCCCACGCATAATAGTATAAGTGTCTCATGTGTTCAACTTGTGCACCTCACAACAACAGAACAAACATTTGCATGTCTGACATGTTCCCTTCTTTATTTGCTCTTCTGACAATTCTTTGTCACAATTTTTTTTAAATTTTAATTTAAGAAAAAATAAATAATTAATTTAAGGGTAACTGTAACTCATATATTTGTAATTTATCTCTATATGTCAAGTTCGTTTTCGGGTTAAAATCTATAATTTTTGCAAAGGACGAAAATTGGGGAAAAAGTGAAATTATTGTGAATTTTTCAACTACTTCAAGATAATGAAAGACGAACGTTGAAACGCTCGATAAAGATGAATCAATCATATCTATATTCACTAAAGATGTATGAACAAATAATCGAGTAAAATTAAGGCTGAATGAGTCTGGTATCAACCAAATTCAAGATGGATTGGAATATGAAGCTTAGAACTTAACTTGCGACCTAATTGGGTCCTGACTCAATTGATTGTCTTGACGACCTCGACGAGTTGATCACATTTCTTTACATTGACCCGTTTTTCTTTTCGTCTTGAAATTCAAAAGAAACTTGAAGAATCTTACACTACTCGTTGTAAGTCATCTCAATCTAATTGCACCTATCGATTTTTAAGGTGATAATTGATGTTCGAGTCGGTGTCTAATCGACACCGAACCGACAACATAGAGTGGGGCTAGAATAGGAAAGGCGAGTGAGTGTAGTTTTGTTTGATTTGGGAGAGGGTTGTTGTGGTTGAGACAGACATAGGATACCATACACATTTTAATTGCAATGCCACAACCCAACGCCCGCCTCTGTCATTCTGTACCATTCATTTTTATTTTCATTGATTTGGAAGCCTCCGTAATTGCACTGCTCAGACTCCACAGGGAATTGCAAAACCTACGTGTCGGCCTGCATAAGCAACACGTGGCCTCCTATCTCTACATCTCGCTGTTCTGCCAACGGGAACGTATTGCCTTTCACCGAAGCCAACCGATATGGGCCTTTGATGGGCTTGTAAATAACTTGAAGCCCATTTTCCTTAATGGGCCCACAACTAACTCGGCCCATTTATCATACCCACCCCGCTTTTCTTGCTTGGTCTTTTGCCGCACATTTTTTCATTTTTTTTTAATTATTTTAAAAATATTAAATAGATATTAGGAAACAGTTATATACAGTTTGAATTAGCAATTTATCATAAATTACACGTATTAATTTATTAAAAAAAAAGTCAAATATTAGAATTGAAAACCCACCAAATATAAAATATTCTTAATAAAGCTTAAAAATAAATAAATAAATAAAAGGAAGAAGGAAACAAAATTATTGACGGGTATCATTCCTTTGGTATTATTAAATTTTTAAAGACCACAAGGATTGGTCGGCTATGAGGGGAGCCCACCGTGGCACGCTAGAATTGGGCGGTATTATAACCGTTGGCCATCACCACCAACGGATAACGACCTTTTGAAAAACTCTCCCGTATCTTTTTTTGTGTCCCTATGAAAAAGCAACTATTTTGTCCCCCTTGGAACTATGGTTATCAATTTTGAGTCATCATGGATATGCGAACGTGGGTCGAACTTGTCGGTCTGATTTTGATTTTATTGAAGATTCTTGTTTTCAAATTTTGAAAATTTATAAAGGAGTCCACGTAGTTACGATTATTTATCGATCGTGCATTTTTAATGATTTTAAAAAATTATTAAGTTAAGTTATAGAAAACATCTGTAATTTCGCTTAAATTTCTTTAATATTTTATTTTAAAAATATGGACAAAAAATCATTAATATCTATGCGAAAAATAATTCCTAAAGACAATTTAGGGAATTAATATTGAATAAGAAAAAGAAAATTAGGGTATTAAAATTGATATAAAGCATTTTATTTATTTATTTATTGGAAGTTGCCGTGTTTGGTTTCAAGATAAGACAGCACTTTTGTTTATTTTCCTCTTAAAATCACTACTTTTACTTTTATTATTATTATTATTATTTTTTTGTGTATATTATTAATCATATATTGACTTTTGTATTGAAATTAATGGCAACAACTTTTTCCCCCTTCTAATGTATTAACCCTGGATTCTCGAATTGTCACCGATTTCTTACTCAAATTACTAGCATACGCGTTTAAAAGGTATGACATGAATATCACTTTCATTATTAAAAAAATTTAAATCTTTTAACTCATTGAATATTAAAATTAATTTTATCGAAAAAATTAGTTAGGATGAAAGTGGATTGAGACTCAAATAAGTATAAGATCAACTTATCTTCCTTAGTACTAGACTTTTTTTGGGTGAACCAAAAGCAAAGTCAGGATATTATGTACGAAGTTGATAAAATCATATTATTGTAGAGATAGATAGGGGTTATGTTATTATATCATCGAGTATCATATGTTGAACACAACTTTTAGTGCAAAAAAATATTATTAGACACTCTGTATAATACTGCTATACGTCACTACTAATCATTGCTTAAAATTTCTTAGGATGAAAACTTTAGTAGGAAGAAGGGTATTTACAGTAAAGACCAGACAATTTATTATTAAAATACTTAAATTATTTTCCTAAAATATATATACCGTTTGACCCTAGTGATGATATTATATCATGATTTAAACCTATCAAAAATAATTTGTTATATTGAGAGTAAAGCAAGTGTAATGAATCACAGTTTGATCGGTTAGAAATTTTGAGGACAGAAGAAAAAATATTAATCACAAAATGTTGATGTGTCTAGAACCCGTGTGGTGGGCAGGAGTTTTGGACGTCATAATCTTGATGGGTCTAAAACGCGTGTGGTGGCCATTTTAAAAATAACTCAAGAACATGCTTGCTTTTGCCTACAAAGCGAAGCAATGCCGTTGGCCCGTTGGGACAAATAAAAATATCTTTATTGTATAAATCAAAAAAACTTTAAAATATATACAGTAATTTAAATGGTGGGTATCCATTTTCTTGCAAATCCCACGCTTGTCCATATCAGAGCGCTCCCTCCTCTGATCTGTAGCGTCCATAAACGCCGTTTTCTTATTCAATGATCGAGTGGACTCTGATTTGGCTTTCATTTTTGTAATTTTTCACTCTCCTTCTTCCTCTCTACATATTCTCGACTTGGTTTCCCCCTGAAAATCGCTGCAATTCCTGTCGGTGAGTTCATCTTCTTGTTCTTCTCTTTCATGGCGGTTTGCTTAGATCTCTGTTCTCAAAACCTTTGAAATTCGAAACGACTGTTTAGTGGAAATCGTTAACAAAATCGGCGAAACTGAAGACCCCTTTAGCTTGTTTCTGGTAAATCATTAACAAAAAGGTCGAAAGAAGCAACCCATTTAGCCTGGTTTTAGGAAATTATTTGACGGTTTGATTTCATTGGAGTTTTCTTTTCCTTTTAGTTTCTTTTCTTGCACGAAACCCTCTCTGCAACTGGTTTCTGATGTTCGTTTCTTTTGTATTTATGATTCGACCGATTGTAGATCGACCCATCTCGGTCTTTGGTTGAGGATTATTTGGATTAGCAGAGCCTAGTGGTGTTTACAGAGTTCATCAGGGAGGCTTCAATGGCGGAAAGTGGTTCAGAAACTGAGATGGAACGTGTAAAAGAAGGGCATGGAGGTGGTCAACAGCTCCTACAGACGCTTTATTCAGAGCTTGATAAAGAACGAGAAGCCTCAGCCACTGCAGCAAGTGAAGCCCTATCGATGATTCTGCGATTGCAAGGAGAAAAAGCTGCGTTGAAGATGGAAGCAAGTCAATATCAAAGAATGGCAGAGGAGAAGCTTTGCCATACTCAAGAGTATCTTGCTGGTTTTGAAGATATGATATATCAAAAGGAAATGGAAATCGCTTCTCTTGAATTTCAAGTGCAGGCTTATAGGTATAAACTCTTGAGCTTGGATTGCCCTGATTTGGGTTCTTGTGAACCCAGATTTGCTGATAAGTTCTTGCTTCAAAACAAGGATTTGGTCACTAAGGGAGTCACTAATGGAGAAATTGGTGTAAGTGGCTATGTGAGAAGAGCGCAGTCTCTGCCTCTGACTCAACTTGATGAATTGTATTATAGAAAATCTGTTGCAGAAATGGAGAGATTTGAGATTCTTACACCGGATAGCTGCCCGAGTATCGTGGAACGATCGAACTGCTGTTCGTCGAAACCGATCGAGATGTTAGATGAACAAATAAAAGAGATATCTGATTCTAAAGGGAGTGGTGAAGATAGATCCAAAAGTTTGAATGGTGGGAGTGTTGTTTGCCATTCAAGGATTCAAGATCATCCTGATGTTGTAAGCCCCAAAAGTTGTGGTTTGTCAACTGTTCAAGATATTTTCGAGATCCCAGAAGCGAACCAAGCTTGTCAAACTCGGATCAAACCACAGGAGAAGTCGATTTTCGAAGGCGAAAATCGACTAGGAAAGCCAGACCCAGTACTGATTGAACCATTCAAACAGCACCATAAAGATGTGGAGCAAACCAGAACAAAGAAAGCTTCTAGTTGCAAAAGCCAGAAGAACAAACCATCAAAAGTAAGGAAAGTAAAAGCTGTAGGTTCCAGCACGATTCCTGTTCAGGAACAAATCGACGAAATCGTTGCTGAATCTCAACCTTTTCAGCAACTTTGTCGTGCAACGTATCAGCTCGAACAGAATATAGACAGTATAAGGCAAGAGATTAGTAGTGCAAAGGTGGAAGAGATGAAACTGCTGAAGGAGATACAAGAACAGCTGAATTCTATTCAATCTGAGATGAGAAGTTTGAAAACCGAGCAGCGCCCCAAACCAGATAACTCGATGTTCGACCTTCTGCAAGAGGTATAGCCTATACTCTCCTTTCCTTGTCCATTAAGATGCAAAACCATTGATAATATATACTGAAAAAGACCATATTTTGAATGGACAGGCAATGGTGTACTTCTGGTTTTGATTAAGCACTGTGTTCTGTTCTAGCTTGACAGCAGCAGCCTACAGCCGTGTGAGAAGCTTAACAAAAAGAGTTTCGGTTTTGACTGAGATTTATTGATGATATTCTGATTTAGTGTGCGTTGGATTTGAGTTCATAGAATGTATAAAAGAACGTATAGAACAGATTCTATACTGTATATAAATCAGTACATGACAGGAGTGAAGCAGCATGTCTTTAGCAGAAATCTATGTAGTTACTTCATCATTTGCCTCTAATTCTTTTGTGAAATACAGTTGTGTTTGTCCTACAGTTCTTCGTTTTATATGTGTGATGAGACGCCGATTTCTTCATGCAAGAGACAACGACCCTCTTTGTATTTTCACGATGGTATGATATTGACTAATTTGGGCATGAACCTTATGACTTTTTTTTTCTTCATCCAATTTCGTATCCTTAAAGATAGATGTTCTTACTTATATATACACGATCTTTCTATTATCTAGCGAATGTGAAACTTGAGTCACATTTTCGACTAATGTAGAATCACTTGAAAAGACACAAAATCACGTAACTCTTCACCTGGAGTCGAGCTTAATAATAATTAAAAAAAAAATCAAAATTTTCGTCGATATGTCAAACGTTTTTGTATCTTTATGGGTTCGATACCGACATGGTGGGTGAATCGAAATTTTTATAATTTATAAAAAAAATTAACAAAAAGATAACTGTTCTAATATTAAAATTCATTATGTTATCCATACATGCTTCTGCGATGATGTCAGTTGATGTCAATATTAATGGGCTTGGCATCTGAGGCCCAGAAAGCTTAGCCCATTTGTCGGCCCAGTTTTTAGTGAGGCCCATAAAGACAGCCCAATAGGCTTGCGCGGTAATTTTGCAAGCCCAAAATCAACTTTGATTCTCAAAACCTAAACCTTAAATAAATAAATAAAAGGAAATATAATAATAAACAGTTTTTTTACTTCAATAAATAAACTTTATAGAATTATTTTTATTATAAAATAATGGGAAATTTCTGTCGACAATTTCGGAGTATGCATTTTTAACCTCACACGACCACACGATTTTCACGTAAAAAAAAATATAAATAATTTGAGAAAATGGACTTATTTTTTAATTAATTATTATTTATTTAAAAAGGAAAAGGAAAAGAAAATTAGGTGTTATGAACTTTAAGAAGTGGCAATGCATCCCAACCCAATAGCCCATTTCCAAGAAACAACACATTTGTATTGGGATTATGATTCGGTTGACAAAACCCTAAATCTAAATAATATCTTTTAAATTAATAAACATTACAATTCCATTGGTTATTATTATTATTATTATTATTTTACTACTAATCATGATTAATTAGTCTCAAAGTAATTTGAATCATAGGACATTTAATATGTTTAATCTAAATTTAATCCACTTCTTTTTAAAATTGTTCACACGTGAGGAAATCCAATTGGTCAAAAGTACAAAAGTCAAAGCCCACTGGCGCCAAGTGATCATCCACTAGTCAACGGCGGTTAGGCCCCAAAATTTTCAAATAAATTGACACTGCTCCTTCTCCAATTCATCCCTTCGTGGAACCCTTTTGTCTCTGTTTCATCAATGGGGGGTCTTTGCGAGCTCCCTTTTCTGTGCTTCGTTTTTCTTCTCTTCAAAGGAGCATTTGGCAGCCTTGAAGGTTACCATCACAACAGAGCGGCATTGCTTGCTTTCAAAAATGGGGTTTCTTCTGACCCAAAAAACCATCTTCAAAATTGGAGTTTAGATTCAAAGCTTCACTTGTGTAACTGGACGGGGATTGAGTGCAGCAATCGCACCCACCAAGTTGTTTCCATTGTTCTTTCTAGTACCTCGATTGGAGGCACCGTTTCTCCTTTTCTTTCCAATCTTTCTTCCTTGATGATTCTTGATTTATCTGAGAATTTCTTTGAAGGTCAAATCCCCAAGGAATTGGGTTCTCTGGTTCATCTTCAGCAACTGGACTTGAAAGGGAATTTACTCACAGGAAAGATCCCCACAGAGCTTCAAAATCTTAACCAATTGGAGTATCTTAATTTGGGTGGCAACAGGCTTGAAGGGGAGATTCCTGAGCTGCTGTTCTGTAATGGGTCGAGCTCTCCATTGAGGTATATTGACCTGTCGAACAATTCTTTAAGTGGGAAGATACCTTCCAACGATGGGTGTGAGCTGAAAGATTTGGTGAAGTTTCTGCTATGGTCTAACAAGCTGGAGGGTCGTGTTCCAGCAGCTCTTTTGAACTCAACGAAGTTGAAATGGCTGGATTTGGGGTCAAATAAGCTGAGTGGGGAGTTGCCTGTTATGAACATGCCATCTTTGGTGTATGTTTACTTGTCTGATAATGAATTTGTGAGCCATGATGGGAACTCAAATCTTGAGCCGTTTTTTGCTTCTTTCTCCAATTCTTCAAAGCTTCAAGAGATTAGTTTAGCTAGCAATCATCTTGGTGGAGAAATTCCTTCTATTATTGGTGATCTTCATGTCAATCTCTCAGAGCTTCATTTGAATGATAATCTCATCCATGGCTCAATTCCTCCTTCCATTTTAAACCTCACAAACCTTACTGTTTTGAACTTGTCTGGTAATGTTTTGAATGGAACCATTCCTTTTGAGGTTGGAAGATTAAGGAAGCTTGTTAATATTCACCTCTCCAGGAATTTACTCTCTGGTGAAATCCCACCTTCTCTTGGTGAGATTCAGTCTCTGAGTTATATTGATTTTTCAAGCAACGAGCTGTCTGGTTCTGTTCCTGAAACCTTGGCTAATCTTTCACAGTTGAGACAGCTATGGCTTTATGGAAACAAGCTCTCAGGAACAATCCCACCAAGTTTGGGAAAATGTACCAATTTAGATTTCTTAGATCTTTCCAGCAATCAGATTTCTGGTGTTATTCCTAGTGAAATTGCTGTGAGGACCATGAAGTTTTATATGAACCTGTCAAGAAACCATTTACATGGACCATTGCCATGGGAGCTTAGCAAGATGGACATGGTGCTTGCCATTGACTTGTCCTCCAACAATCTCTCTGGCACAATTCCATCCCAGCTTGGGAACTGCATAGCACTGGAGCACCTCAATTTGTCTTTCAACTCCTTTGATGGGTCTTTACCAGTTTCCATTGCCCAAATGCCTTATCTTCAAACGCTTGATGTTTCTTTCAACCAATTGATTGGTAACATTCCCGACAGTATTCAGACATCTTCAACTCTCAAGCAGCTCAACTTGTCTTTTAACAGATTTTCTGGTCGAGTTCCAAACAATGGGGTGTTTTCATGGCTGACATTGTCTTCTTTCCTTGGTAATAATGGTCTTTGTGGCTCAATCAAAGGCTTGCCCAAGTGTAGGGAAAGACATAAGCTCTATAAGTTGTTGCCAATTCTGTTGTGTTCTTTGGCAGTTTTTGTACTTTTCATTACTGGGATTGTCTTCGTATTCCGGTCGAAAACGAGAATGAATCGTTTCGGTTTGAATCGGAGGTGTTCGAAAGAATATGAACAACAAACTACAGATTGGAAGGAGGTGGAATATCCAAGAATCTCGTACAGACAACTGGTGGATGCTACTGATGGTTTCAGCTCTTCCAGCTTGGTTGGGACAGGAAGATTTGGGGAAGTCTACAAAGGAATTCTACCGGACAAGACAATGATTGCTGTCAAAGTTTTGAAGCCAATAAGAACAGCAGGTGATGTCTCAGGAAGCTTTAAAAGAGAATGTCAAGTGCTGAAAAGAACAAGACATAGAAATTTGATCAGGATTATAACCACTTGTAGCAGACCAGATTTCAATGCTCTTGTTCTTCCATTGATGTCAAATGGGAGCTTGGAAAACTATCTGTATCCTAATGGGTTAGGATTGAGTATTCATAAGCTAGATTTGGTTGAAATGGTGAGGATTTGCAGTGATGTGGCTGAAGGAGTGGCGTATTTGCACCATCATTCGCCGGTTAGAGTGGTGCATTGTGATATTAAACCAAGCAACATTCTTCTTGACGATGATATGACTGCTGTGGTCACTGATTTTGGAATTTCAAGACTGATCATTGGTGGAGGAGAAGCTAACAATCTTTCTTCTTATGGAAACGAGTCAACTTCCTTCAGTTCAACTCATGGTTTGTTATGTGGGTCTGTTGGCTACATAGCTCCAGGTGAATAACCACTCGATTTCTAACTCAAGCACAGAACTGTGAAATCCCATACTGGTTGGAGAGGGGAACGAAACATTCTACATAAGGGTGTAGAAACCTCTCCCTATTAAATGTGTTTTGAAATTGTGAGGCTGACGGGATACGTAAGGGGCTAAAGCGGACAATATCGGTTAGTGGTGGGCTTGGGCTGTTACAAATAGTATCAGAGCTAGACACTAGGCAGTATGCCAACGTGAACACTGGACTTCCAAGGGGGGTGGATTGTGTGATCCCACTTCAGTTGGAGAGGGGAACGAAGCATTCTTTACAAGGGTGTGGAAACCTCTCCCTAGCAGACGCGTTTTAAGATCGTGAGGCTGACGGGATACGTAACGGGTCAAAACAGACGAATTAATCTTATTAACATTTTTGTTTGCATTTGGGAATGCAGAATATGGAATAGGAGAACGTCCATCAACTGAAGGAGACGTGTTTAGTTTTGGAGTTCTTCTATTAGAAGTTGTGACAGGAAAGCGTCCAACTGATCATCATTTCCAACAAGGTTCAGGCCTACATGAATGGGTAAAAAGCCACTACCCTCACAAGCTTGAAGATATAGCCAACGAAGCAATGAAAAGATACGACCTTCCAAGGCCAAACGTTGCACAACAATCTCCCAAACTGCAATGTCAAATTCTATTCGAGTTGATCGAGCTCGGTATCATGTGCACACAGTACACTCCATCGTCCAGGCCAAGCATGGTCGACGTAGCTCACGAAATGACACGTTTAAAGGAGCATCTCTCAAACTCTTTATCATTATGGATTCCAGAACCTGGTCCTGCCAAACATGAAGGTTGCTGATTATACACCAAATGATTTAGCAGTTTGGTAACGTGTTCTTAAGAAAGTCAGCTGAAAAGCCACTGAAAACTGATATTAGAACCTAAATAATGTCATCACCAAATTGAAAAGCCACTTTATGAATGGATCTTCAACCAATCTGTTGCCCAGACAATATCCAAAAATATCTATTAAAGAAATAGAGTCGTGTTTGGAAAAAGGCAGCACATGAGGGTATTGGTGCCAACATAATTTAATGTCTCTTTTAACCTACCATTCAGATGGAATTAGCAATATGGATTGTAGATTATGTACTAAGTGGAGGATCATAGAAGTTCTTCGTATCATCTTCCAGCATAATGATTATCTCCACTTTTGAACTTTACACTTAAATTAATTAATCACTTCCACTTCACCAAAAACTGAGTATACCATGATGTTTGTCTCAGTTAGGTCCAAATCCTGTGGTGAAAGAATTTAGATTTGCTGTAAGTGTAAAAACAATCTCTAAATTTGATTACAGATACGATGGTGAGTCAACGTTTCCTGTTCTTGAGCTTCATGGCCAGTTTGGAATAGTTTTTTAAGATTGAATCAGAATCTCCCCTTTTCGAAGTAACCGCCTAACTCAAAGCCAGCAGATATTGTCCGCTTTGACCCGCTACGTATCCCGTCAGCCTTATTATTTTAAAACGCGTCTGCTAGAGAGTGGTTTCCACACCCTTATAAGGAATGCTTCGTTCCCCTTTCCAACCGTGTAGGATCTCACAATCCACTCCCTTGGAGGCTCAGCGTCTTCACTGACAAACTGCTCAGTGTTTGGCTCTGATACCATTTCTAATAGTCCAAATCCATCGCTAACAAATATTGTCTGCTTTGGCTCGTTTTAAACACATCTACTAGGGAGAGGTTCTCACACTCTTATAAGGAATGTTTCGTTTCTTTCCCCAACCAATGTGGGATCTCACAATAAAAGTATTTCAAGTATGTTAGACCGCCTTGCAACCAACCCAGCAGAGCAGAGTCTACCAAGAACGATCCTCTACAGCCGCAGGACCGAAGCCCGTTGAGCCATTAATCTCACGCTCTAGCCACAGGGGCAGTGGCTCATCCTCCTGACTTCGATTCTTGGCTCCTTAGAATTCAAAGACACAAATGTACAACCTATAGAACAAGTTCTGTTGAAATAGGTTGTGGAATCTCACGTCGGTTAGAGAGGGGAACAAAACATTTCTTATAAGGGTGTGAAAATCTCTCCCTAATAACCGCGTTTTAAAACTGTGAGGCTGACGAAAATACGTAATAGGCCAAAGCGAACAATACCATGGACTTGTAAAGATTAACATAGAACAAAGTTTGATAGTATGAATGAGAAGACTTGTAAAGGAAGTCAACTTCTGATGCATATCTGCACTCAACGAACTCTATTCTACCACATTTTCGCTTTGAGCACGAGTTGCGTTGTCATTGGTTAATTTCTCGTCTCGTCGTAGATTTAGAGTCGTCGTATCGTTGCAATCTTATCTAGCTACAAACTCCTGAGTTAGGTAAGATTCCACTAGAATACAAATCTATCTTTTGAAAAGTATTGAAGGGAAACATTCAAATCACAATCGTTCTGTCATTGAAATGAAGTCTATTACTTGGAGGAACCAACTTTTTCAACAAAAGTACATAAGATATATCCTCTATAACAGCATCCAACACAACCCTATTCATTTGGTTGACTTTTTTATGTCTTTATTTTGACTTTTTGACAAGGTTAGTCAACCAATATATCTTTAGCTCATTGGCCTAATTTATCTGTGTTGCAATGATGTGGTAACCAAGTAAGTTTTGGAGGAAAATTTTCTATAACTCAAGCCCACCGTGAGTAGATATTGTCCTCTTTAGACTTTCATTTTCGGCTTTCCCTCAAAGTTTTTAAGACGCGTCTGCTAGGAAAAAGTTTCCACACCCTTATAAAGAATGTTTCGTTTTCCTCTCCATCCGATTGTGAAATCTCACGCCCATTGGAGAGAGGAGCGATTGCCAGCGAGGACGTTGGGCCCTGAAGTAGAGGATTGTGAGATCCCACATAGGTTGGGGAGGAGAACGAAGCATTCTTTATAAGGGTGTGGAAATCTCTCTCTAGCAAACACGTTTTAAAAACTTTGAGGAAAAACCCAAAATAAAAAGTCTAAAAACGACAATATCTATCAACGGTGGACTCAAGTTGTTTACGAGTGAGTTGACTTCGTCCACGAGTTCTTACACATACTCTATATGAGAATCAACACCAGAATAGACATGATCAAATAGATTCAAACTTCATCATCGCACTCTTTCCAACTTGAAATGGGGGCATGTCTGGTTTAGAGCATAACATCTTTCTGAAGATAATGCTAGAAGGTTCTTACATAATGAACTTTTAAGCAAAAGACAATTGGTTGAGAAATAGATATAATGCAATGGAGGTTTAAAGTAGGCGCAAATGATATCAAATTTTGGACAATGCTCATTCCACTGACAATAAGAAAGGGTAACCCATTATAGATTTGTGTAGCAAACCCAAAGAGGTAGGTAGAACTGTGATGTCTGTCCATGATAGCAACCTCATGGATGACATCTACTTCAATATCTCCATCATAACTCAGTTTACAGTGAGATGGGCCTCAATATCTTGGATTGTTCATCAAAATTTAGGGATAAACCAAAAGGGATCATGAACCAAGATGGGTAAAAGTCTGAAGTTGTTGAACTAACCAAGGAGAGTTATCCAATTATGTTGTGAAAGCCCATCAAAATTCAAAATTTACACTCCAACTTGGTTGGCTAAATTCCACTATTCCTCGACTTTACACACGTGGATTATTGTTGTTATTTTGTATTTGAATTTTTTTTTTTTTTTTTTTTTTTTTTTTTTT